>NC_042494.1:3464341-3472027 GCF_005508785.2 Acyrthosiphon pisum
CCAACACTTCTCAAACAAATTATGTAAAAAAAAAATATACATACATGCACGGTAAAATAGGGCACTGTCAAAAGGGTACGGCCTTGTATATCGAATTTATTTGCACGACTAGAAAATATTAAAATACATTTTTTACGAAATCGACTATATAGGTGTATATGAACAAAAATAATATCGCCTCCCGCATAATTATACGTTATACATACGCACTGCATGTTTTTATCTTTCGTTTCGGCTGTATGTCATGGACAGATCATGGAGTTGTTATGGTATTACCATTTAAATCTGAAATAAAACGATACATTCGTATGAAAAAAAAATGATGTGTAATGTATGTATAATGTATTTTATGCAAGCGATAGTAATATTCAAAAGTCGGTTTTAACTGTTTTTTAAGCGTCTGAAATCTGCTGTTATAAAATAAGTGTTTATATATTATTTAGGTACTCATTATATTGTATTAAGTATATTTTGTTGTAGAAAAGCGTTAATACTGGATTTTTGTAAATACTTTTTTGGAGTTATTTTTTGGATTTCAAACCAGAGACCATTAATACCAAGTAACGAAAACCCTGATTAGGTGCTTAAAAAGTTATAGCAGTCAAAACTCTTGATAGTTAGAATTTTCTTCAATCCAATGAACCCTTAAACTGTTCTAGTTTCCAATAGTTGCCTTTGAGTGCAAATTAATTATAACTAATAATAATATCTTATAAATATATATATAAAAATATTTATGTTATTTTCTCGAACCATAGGTTCATAAAATAATAATTCTATAATAATATTCTATAATTTTTCCAATACCAGCCTACTAATAGTCAATGTTTTATACAAAATTAAACTACACCTAAAGTTGTCACCTATTTAATTACTTATGCTCAGATATCCACATAAGTAATAACTAATAATATACGTAAATTTTTTATTTTCATTTTTATACTTTAATAAATGTTTAATTTAAATGTTCTACTAAAAACAAATAAAATATATTTCATAACATAGTGCATAAAATATTGTGTTCTACATAATATAATTATTTAAATTTAAATATAGGTAGAATTAATTAACACAACTTTAGAATAAAGGATATTATAATTCATATTGTTTAATTTTTCGAATACACTTGAGTAAATTTTGAAACTTTGGCTGACAAACAATATACGAAATATACACGACGAAAATGCATTACTTGAATTAGTTGAATACGACGACTGAGTTGAATTAATTATAAAAAAGAAATCACTTATAACATTGATATGCCACTAAAAACATATTATAAAGTGAATTACGCCTCTTTGATTATAATATGTAACTGTTGCATAACAAGGTACTATATGTGGTAACACGTACAAACTATATCGAAGAATCCTTTTTTTTCACGATAAAGAAGAAAAATAATTCAATTTCTGTTTTTAAAACTTATATTTTGAAAAAGTGTATTAAAATTGTAAATTTGAAGATGCATTGTGATGATGACGTACACATTTTCATGCATGCATTAACTTTGATGAGCACATAATTCCTTGTGTTTAACATTGTATTAAAACTAATGCTTTAGAAGGGAAATTTACTGTGTCGTGTAAATTGTATGAAAGCATGCTAATATTTAAACTATTAATTGTATTGATAGTTTTTGTTACCTATGTGGCTATATAGTATTTTATATAAATAATTAAATGTACCTATAACAAATTTGTAAAAGTATTCTTTTTTGTGTACTCAAGTATCAATTATTGGTCGATAACTTTCGCTCATTCATCATTGACATTTATAAGTGGAGAAAACTTCTTCATAAAAAAATACGATCTACATCGTTATCAATCGATAATTTTTTTTAAAAATCTTATATGAATAAAATGTGTAGGTAACGTAGAAAACGAAGATGATTAAAATAGTTGAAGTCCTCTTTTGTACACCATATTGAAAAGCTACCTACCTACTCGTCTTTAAACGATTCGAGAACTGCGATTTAGGATCCAAGCTATTTTATGTTCTTACACACATGTAACACTTTCTAAAATATTGGATTAGAATTATAATATATCTATATTTATACTACACGATTTAATGAATAAGAAAGGTTTAATATAATTCGAAGACCGATTTAAGCCTATTGTTATTCGCATTGAGAAATTGTTGGATGATTGTTTACAATTTGACAGTTTACACAATTTATTTTATTTTTTATTTATTTTAATGTATACGATTTAGTTTTGATTTTTTATTTACTCTATTTTTATGAACTATCCTAATAAAATAATAATATAGGTACTAATATAAATACAAATGTTTAATTTATCAACTATCAATAATCAATTGCATATTTAACCATTGTCCATTTACATTTAATAATTATAGCTTACCAGTTATTAAAATAATTGATTTTAACAAACAGTTTATTGAGTTTGATAATAATATGTTATTAGTTATAAAAAAATATGAAACGAGTTTTTTTCTAGTTCTTAATACAATTATTAACGATACAGACTTTAGAACAGTTATTTTAAGTAATGAACATAATATTTAAATATTATGCATACAAAATAATAATAATTAATAATATGATGAGTATAATTTTAATTATTTGTTAAAAAACTGCAGGAATAGAACAGCGAATCATTGTGCTAACTATGCATACCACAATTCTTCAAATATCCATCTCATATTCTTTTTAACACGTTGCAAATATAATGTAACATTATTTTTAATATATTCCTGCTTAAAAATTTCGGAGAATAAAAAAAAAAACATTTTCCCATATATTTTTATTGTAAACAATACATAGTACAGTAAAAAAAATATATACTTCTATAAGTGTGCATATATTATTATTTGTTAATAACATTTTGCTGTGGCAAACACTAATTTTAACATTAATTCGTTCTCTTATTTAATAGATTTTACAAAATATTACTAGGGTATTATATTATTATGATATTACTATTAGTGTAGTTATATGTATTACTGTATCAGCATTGAGTATAATATTATACTGTAACAATATATACTCAATGATATATCGTACTAATAGGTATACTTTATCATTCTAGAATCTTCATACATCGATGAGGTATAACAAAATCTTTCTGATTTCTGTTTTTCAACAGAATCATGGAGCATTAATGTAATTTAATACAAATATTTTATATAAAATGAATAGGAGATTCATTTTGGTAGTTAAAGTCTACATATGTCTAGTAAATAGAGACGAGGTTGAATGCATGTTACAAAACGTTTTCTAAATATTAACATCAATCATAAATTATTTTATTTTGTAGAATCCTAAAATTATATTATAATTGTATATAGTAGTGGTATATCAGCATTTTAATTAAGTAGCTTTATTCATGCGTACTTATCCCAACCTAACCTAATCAATAAACTATAAAGGTAATGAAAACGATTCCTTTATATTATTTAGAAAAATTTTAATATTATAGGTTTTATGTTTATGTATATAGTATAATTGTTGTATTAGTTAGGTATATGTGAATAAATAAGTTTATATAAATAGCGTACCTATTAAGACTTACATTTTAATTTTTTTGTTCAAATTGGTTTAAATCTCGAATTGGATGACCAACAAAAAAAATATACCTATTCTATATTTATAATTTTAAGAAATAATCAATTTAATCTCATATAACTCATAATACCTCATTATACTTTAGGCACGGAATAAGTGATTTACAATTGTGTTATTCAGTAGCCATATAATATACTCAATATAGAAGTAATAATCATCAACTTTCTTAAACTTATTGATGTGAACAATTTAATTTAAGGAAACTATTGTATTATTTATATTATGTAACTACGAACTAATATTTTTTTTTTTGCAATCTAATAACCTAGTAGTCAATGCTATACTATGAATAATAATAATAATAAAAAAAAATATAGAAGTAGCAAAAAAGTTAAATAACTTAGAATACAATAAATCATAAACTGCTCTAAACTATTGACTATAAATTAGAGTCACTGTCAAGATTCAAAATTGTTTGGTTAAAAATGTATTTGTCATTATATTTTCTAAGACTTTTTTTACGAGGTTGTATCTCGATGGTAGTTTATATATTATAGTTTCAATGTTTTTGTATTTTTGTTATTACCTACTCTCTTTATCATAGCCGTTTACTCTCTCTCATTCCCTAAAATATGCAGACAGTGCATTATTTGTTTACTTTTTTATTTGGTTTATCAATTTAACATTGTTTAGTATTTGTTTTGTCGTAGACCATAATACTATGTAATCGACCACGCATTGAATAATTAGTACTGGATATCTACTCTACAGTATATTTATCGATTACCATATTATCTAATATCAAAACCTATGAACCAGTTCTGACCGTCCGTGTCAACACGTCAGTGATAATAATAATTATTTATTGTTATTCTTCATGTTTCGGAATGTAAAACAGTAGAAAGTTCATCACCGAACGCGGACGCTGAGTTCTAGGCCACAGCACAGGTATATAGTGCAATAGTGTATACAAATACAAATGTAGGTACAGTTTCTTAGGTGTTTACTATTTAATATTTATAAACCGATACCGTGTATACCTACACTGCAGGAGGATTTTTGTAAATACAAAATGTCAATATTTATAAATCTTCTCGTGACTTGATCGTCCATGGGAATTTCTGAATAAACGCCTGCGAGGTTTTCCTAATAAAATTAACCCATCCCGAGATACGTATAGTTATACATTTATTGGCAATAGGGTGATTACGATTTTCTCATCACATTCTATTATTATTGAAGTCAAACTGTATGCAATCACACGCATCAATTAATCACCGGAGGCGCGCACAAAACGTGAACAATGAAATCTCTTGGATGGCAACAGTGGTGTATTTCAGGCAAAATCCGAGAGCGTTTGTCGGGAAAATGTTTACAACCATCAACAGTATGATTCGCTGCTGACAATAGCATTAATAATTGTCAACGTAATTTTATAATTACCATTATATTATGTTTTTTCTAATAGACATGCAACGTGTTCATAAAATGTAGTTACTATAATATGAGTTTAGCGTGCACTTAAATTGCATTCGATATTTTTAATTTTTTAGAGCGATCATTTTAAAACTGCAAATCGCTTGTAAATTTTTAAGTGCTCATAACTCGTTTTGAAATGAAAATATAAAAAAAAACCTGAGATAATATTTTTACTTTTATATTTGATAATAGGTCAATTCACTGTAATATTAAACGTACCAAAGTTAAATGGATTATTCAGAACGTTGCCATGTTTGGTATGCGTTTGTAAGACGGAGACAACGCATGCGGGTGTAGTGTTTTCTTTTAACAAGAAAAGTCCACGAAATAGAATATAGATATTATCACAGCATTTTATTCTTTATTTTACTACTGCTCTGGATTAAAACAAATTCATCTTAGGAGCAATGCTCGATGAAATTTGATCATATACAGACATATGACACCAAAGTTCAATTTTCAAAAGTATTTGATATACTTATCAGTAAGTAATATAAGTTATTACATAAGTATCTGCATATTCAAAAAATATGTATATCATATATACATATAATGTACAATAAATTATTTCATTCTGTTTATAAAAAATGTTTTGTACCTACGTAAGAAAGAATTTCAATATTTTAATATTAAAAAAATTATCTTGAAGTTATGCAATAATAAGTAAGTATAAAATTTGACTTTTGATCAATTAAGATTTTGAAACTCTAATCTTTATTTTTGAGTTATAAAGTTAATTTATACTACACTATTATACACGAAAACTACAACATTTTAAATTAACTAAATTAAATATAATTAACCACCTACCTGGCTTGGAAGTTGGAATATTATAAGATACTTCCTTTAGAATTTAGGAAGTACATAACTATTCAAATCACACAATCATTATTATATAATAATAATATAATTGACAAGATTTTTATAATTTAAAATATTTAATAAATTGCATAAACTAATTCCATTTTTTTTTATTTTAACCTCAGAAGTGTTCTATTTTGTGTGAGAAAAAGTGTTTTTTTTTTTATTACTATGAGGATTGCGTTTTATGAAACTCAATAATCTACTTAATGATATGAATTTAATATATAATCGTGTTATTAGCGTAATATAGAAATATCATTATATCATCTTACAGAAAACTCCATTGTTCGGTTGATTAAATATGTAACATCGTCGTAACGTGGGAACTTAGGAAAAACGAAGTACATGCTAAATTAATAATTTATTGTTTTTATATATAAAATGGTATTAACCAATAAAGTGCTATAGGTTAAATTACTATGCGGTACATGAACATAAAGTATACTGGTATTTTAGATTTAGGTATTTTAATATTTATACAAGTAATACACAAATATTTGGGAGTTAATAATTGATAATATTATTAATCTGATTCACGATTTAAATTATATTTATGCAATAATTATTATCACGAGAATAACTTCCACGGTGATGTAAATATCGTTCATTATCGATAGTCACGCGTATTACATTTTATATCAATAAATTGCTTGTCAAATAGTTTTATACAATAGCATTATTGTTATGTTGATATTTGTCTAACAAATTATGTGTGTCCACAACCAAATTAACTAATTTTCGAATCTCTCATACTTTAGTATTTAGTTAGCATAGGACATAGGTACTTAGATACTTCAGCAGTGTCGGGTGTAATTTCATAAATTATGTAGGCGAAAGCTGTTAACAATAATAATAGTTATAAAATAATAATAATAATAATAATATAACAACACGGGTTGATAGTAGCCTGCTATCCCGTAAAATATATCTCAGGGTCAGGTCTAGCAAATGAAACGCACGCCATTCGCGCACAGTTAATCTACCATTGAACGTGTAGGTGATTAATAGTCAATTCCATAATAGATCCCTATTGGAATTTATCGGGGAAGACGCACATAAAGTAATAATTTAACGAGAGAAGCATGCGGAAATTACGACTACATTCCCTTGGCCTGCCAGTTTTACGAATTTATGACGTCATGTATGTGTATACAATGTGATTATTTTATCTGTTTATTTTCCGATTGCACGACGCGAAATGTAAAGAATACGAAATAAAAGGAAACCCAACCGAAACAACAAGATAGGTCACACGATCCGCTCGGCAGCAATCTATATAATAATATATAAATGCGTATGTACAATGTATATTGTATAATGTATGCATTCCAGTGTTCGGGGGTAAACAAACACTGTAGTCGTGCATATGTGCGGTACAACCATGAACCAAAAACGGTCGGGGGGTGCAAAAAGTCATGACAGCGGCGGCGTTGGACGAGAATACTACCCTTGTCGCTTCGGGAAAACAAACGACGTGCGGCGTCGAGTCGCAGGGAATTCGCCCGGGTGGTGGAGCGCGAGTTGGATGCGAGGGAAAGGCAAAAATCAAATGGGCTGGTGAGAGGTATTTCTAAACGACTTTTTTTTTTTATTATTATTCTGAAATCGTGCCAGGAATACACGCGAGCACGTTTCCTTTTTTTTGTCCGTTAAGTGAAATAGCAAATTATTTAATTCAACGAGCGGCCATATATGGAATAATGTTTGGTTTATTACATAAAACATATTATACCGCTTTGGTGATCATTTTTTGAACACATTTATCACGAAGGAAAGATACCTGCGGTTTTCAGTCTATGGGTTCGACCTATATC
>NC_042494.1:3472127-3498712 GCF_005508785.2 Acyrthosiphon pisum
AAATATAAAATTTAATTTTCAAATTTTATAGAATTGCGAAAAATTTGAAAAGTCGCGACTAGGCCCCTTAAGATTTATAACAAAAAATCAAAGTATATCGAAAAAATGCTACGTATTGATTATTAGATGAATGACACTTAATTATTTTTAAAAAATGCATAATTCACTGTATCAAGTCATAGTAGTAATACCTACCTATTTTAGTAACTATAGAAGCCGCCAAAGGGTGATTAAAATTACACTTATAAAAAATATAGGGATAACATAAGAGTCATATACACAATTTTATATATTTAAGCTTTAAATGGATTATATTTACGTATGTAATATATTATATGTGTATTAAGTATACTCAAATATAATATACTTAAGCATCATCGACTTTTTATAGGACTATAAATATTGTTTCATGTGCTGGTGATCGATGCATATGGGAAACACTCAAACACTTAGTGTATACCACGGGTGTGGTTAGCTTTGGATACGTAGTCCCGAGGCTTCATTAGTGTGTTGTCGTTCAGTAGTTTTAGGTCAGACTATATGCTAATATTCATAATATTCCAGTCACGATTCGCGTTGAACATAAACTGTAAACTTCTCAATAGCTTTTTTCCTGTTCTTCTTTGTACATCATCAAATTGTGACAAAGTACATCTGTAAGTACATAAACTTAGTGTATAAACACCTATATTTCTATAGTAGGTTATAGGTACCATTATACTCATAGACTATGTAAAAAGTATTTGCATCGATACATGCATGCGACGTGCCGCTATTTGTTTTTTAGATAATGTTAAGTGTATCGGTTTTTTTTCCCGTGTAATAGTCATATTATTTTGATTACTCGTATTAAGTTATTGTTTTGTGATCGAATATGAATTCATATTATAATTTAATTTCTGATATTCTTTCATCTTTGTTTAGAATATTCTATGTTATATTTAAATTTATTTTATTAATACTCGTCCAAGAAGTTTAGACTAACTTTTAAGGTAAACATATATAATATATATATTATAATGATAAATAACCACAGATTAATTTTAGTAAGAATAGATTTATCAGTATGTAATTTATTATCCTCAAAAGAATTTTAATTAAAATAAAAAAATTTGAAAAATTATATTTGCGCTTACGTGATAACAAGGCGTAGTTAAGGAACTCATATTATATCTTATAGTAATTTATAAAGGTGACTAATCTCAAATACTTGTAAGGTCAACATTTATTTCAACATAGTTATTAAAGAGCAGGAAAATCGTGACCAAAAGATTTTTTGTTTTTCATTAAGGTCAAATTAGGTATAGTTGTTGACTACCTACTGTATATCATTATTCCGTCTTCCTCATGGAAAAAATTAACAGATACCTTTTGATGTTGAATTGTATTATTCATAAATTAGACATAATACTTATAAATAATTGGTAGCTACTTAAATGGTTCACCTTAAAAAAAAATATAATATCGGATATTGTAAAATAAGTGAATATTCATTATGGTTAATATTTTCGTTCAGACAATTTAAAAGCTTATCGATTAAAAGACATTAGAGGAGAGTGAATAAATACTCTTTAAAACACTTGTTTCACAATAATCTAAATGGGAATACAGACATGATATTATACCATATGATTATCATATACGCTTAAAAAAGAGCCAGAATCAAGATAGACATCAACGGTGAAGGTTATGTCAGAACTGCGCAGTGTCTGTGCAATTTCAACGATAATATTCTGGTGACTCGCCCATAAAAGGTCTGATGGCCTCGGGGAAGTGTACATTATATCTAGACTTCTACGCTTCCACAATAACAACAACAATAGATTGGTGAAGACATTTTTGTGTATTATCTATGAATGCATTTAGTTTAAAATGAATTTGAACAGCTTTTCACCTTTCACTTTTTTATTTTGGTATTTATAATAATAAATACCTATATAGGTCGTTCAATTTGGAAGTAACGTATTACTTTGTTAATCCTATGAATTACGTTCAATTAGGCACGAGAATAATAAAGCTTAATTTTCATTATTACTTATTCCCAAATAGTATTACTGTGCAATAACATACATAATTTACCAATGAGAAAGCTTAGGAGAAGCCTATAGATGAGATAAGAATAATATATTCTAGATATTATATTCTTTTATGGAAACAATAGATTATATGACCTTTAGCACCTAGCTGATTTCTCTTATATACTCAAAACATTTTTAAATTCTGATTCTGAGTCAGGTTTGATCGATTAAAATTATGTTCTCATTTTCATCTTATATATTTTATCATTTTTTCAAACACACATATAGCTTGCTGAAGGAGTATTCCCAATATTTCAAATATATATTTCTATAATTATATCTATCGTTTGGAAATCGAATAAAGTGGCCGGTAGTTTTAAAAGTTATTTTTCAATTTTCTTTATATTTTTCTACGCATAAGAAAAATATACAGAAAAGCGTTGAAGAAATTATGTAATCAAACAAGAGTTTTAGTCCAGTTTCTAAAAATCAATTTTTGAATTTGATGTTGTCTTATCATTGCTAATACAAAATATCAAAAATATCCTGTTATAATGATCAATACCCAGTTTTTGTGTCCCGTATGATATTTTACAGTTTTATTTTTGTAAAAAACATCTCCGCCAAGTTTAACGAATATTAAAGTTTTATGATAATTGTACTATTTAGATAATTAATGAATGCTAAACGTTTATAACGTATTACTCAATTAACTATAATCAAAATATTAATTTTGTTGTTATTTGTGTGGTTGTCGAATAAAATACTTTTTTACTCTATTTTTAATTATATTGTAAGAATTTAACATTTATATTTTAAAAATACTTGTGTTAATCACACTCGTTCAAGTGGCCAAACTATAATGTTTAAACTTGTTAAGAATGGCTGTTTTTCACTATCATTTTTAAATTTTATCTTATCTGACCTGATTAATTTGTTTTCTTAAAAATAAGTTTAATTATTGGAATATTGTGTTTAATCATAACGTTCATCGAAATAGTTATTAACATTTTCATTTGAAATTTAAAAACAATAATATATAAATATCTTTTCACCAATGTAAGATATAATTAAAGTCATGACTGGAATTAATTTCCTCTAATGATATCGTTATTCTTGTTCATTGGATATTTGAATTGAGAAATGCTTAAGACTTTCATTTTAAAAACAATGTGGAACTTAAAAAAAAATAAAAAAGAGTGGTTTTATATTTTGCTTACTCCCCCAGTTTTCTCAAAACAAAAATGCGAACGAAATGTCATCTAGATTTATGGATGCTTTCCCCTTGTGACTTTCGGCAAGGACATGTGTATACACACACCCATATAGTCATATTATGCCTCCGAGGTAAACGTGATTTTTCCACTCGTTTCGTTTGGGCAGAGAGAACTTCAACAATCCCCAGAGTTCTTTCTCATATTGAGAGATATGGTTGAGTACATTTGTTTTGGAATATGTAAACAAGTAAATAATGATGAAATTATTGAAAACAAAATACATTTTTCATGTTGAGATTCAGTGTACCTACCTACAAAAACTTTGAAACGTAGCAAGTACTAGCAACTTTATAAATATTTTCATTTTCATTTTTTGAACTGATTCACAATTGAAAATAATGCGAACGTGTCTTTTCATTCCGTCCAAAATCATAGTTGTGTTGTATTTTTTAATTTATTAGCTTATTTTGGAAATATTTTATTTTTGGCGATAATTAATTACATTTGATATCACGACATTTTTCAATTTTTGCGTTATGTTTCATTAGTTCTCCGAAACTAAAAGTACCTACTCATTGTAAGAAACCATAGGATTTTGATAATTATCTTAAACGCATTGTACTGGAAGTGTAACTGCCTTGCACTCATAAAAAAAAACAAACTTCGTTATTTTTTCGTTAACTATATTACTAGGAATTATGGTAGGAACAGTTTATCGATTTAATTCATTACATTTACGTGTAATTATTTCTTAAGCCGTCCTGAAAAAAGAGTATTGTTTCAGAATTAGCATCATCCCTTTTTTTGGGAGGGGGCGGGGAGTAGTGATTAGTGATCGAGTTAACATTGAATTAAAATAACCAATTTAAATTGTAAAATATTTTACATATATATTTACGTTACTAAGATCTAAGATGGACCATACAAAAATGTATTTTAAACAAGGAATTAGGCCGGAATAAACCGTAGGTATACTCACACTTCACAGTGACATAACTTATACGTTGCGTGTTGTTATGAATAATGACTGACAATTATACCATTATGTATTAAGAATTATATCACTCTGGGCCTTTAAGATAGATTTTTCCCTATTACACCTATTCTCGAGGGAATTACTCGTTACGTTTATGTAACATATTTATCTCACTCGAGTTTAATCTCATGTCCATATATATAATACTTCTGTAAGTCTATCTGCAGACTGGAGGTATTTGTAGGTCAGAGATGTTCTTAAGAAAAAATATTGCAACGCAGGTATTGGATTTTCTAACCATTATTAATGTTTTTAAATGTCAAGAAAAATATTTCGTGTTACAATAAAAATTGTAGGTACCTATAATTAATATAAGTTTCTATTCACGATTATTTTTTAGTTACTTATTAATACTTAATAGTAATGTATGCATTATAGAATAATAATTATGCCTAGTTTTCAATACGTTGATAATATAATATTCAAAACTTATAGAATAAATATCCTAAAAAGTTATTAGGTACCTACTTATGATATATGGAAATAACTGTGTTAGTAACACATATCGGGTATTTAATACTATTTAATAAGTTTGGATGTATTTGTAACACAGGTTTTAAAATATTTTGTGGACAATTTAATGTGCTTTGATTCTCTGTTAATTTACATTCTACGATATTTATTTGTGTGTTAAAGAATAATCAATAGGTACACTTTGAATGTATTGTACAAGAGACTAGAATAACAATGTTTTGAATAGACACAAATTATAGATGTATATAATTAATATATGTTTAAGCATGATCAGAAAAATAAATTATAAATTATTACAAAGTTTGGTGCCCAACTTATTACTATAAATGTTATTTAGTTATAACCTATCAGTATATCAAGACCTACGTTGCTTAGTACCTACCCAGTAATTTGTTATCTTGTACAAAACAAAATCAAACATGTCTCCTACGATTATAATAAATTTATATGAGATTTTCTAGAGTTTATAATTTTTAAATCAAAATAACTATTATAGAGTTGATCTCTTGATAAAGACTTTTATTTATTGCAACATTTTCAAAATTATAGATTAACGAAAACATGATTATAATTATTTTTATTGTTGTTTTACCTAGTGAAAAATTCACGAAATTACTTGCCTGTCTACATTCAACATGCCAATAGCATTTTAATAGTTAATTCTGTTTGTGTTTCTTATTAGTTTATACAAACTAAGAAATGTATTTGACATTCACGATTAAGATCTTTTTAATATTTAAAATATTTAAAACATTTTGATAATATTTTTAATGAATTCAAATTGTTACTTTCTTATTATTTTACTTTGACTTCTAAAATTTAATTTAGATTTTTAATTTTCTATTGGTTAAGATAATAACCTTAATGTAGATAAGGTTTTTTTTTGGAATAACGTTTTACGTTTTTGTTCAATTTTTAATTAAATTATAGTAATAAAAGTAATCTATACCTATATATAATAATTATAAAGCAGTGTATATAGTTATGTAAAAAATAAAAATATATATTTCTAATGCCTGATTTAAAGATCGAATTATTTTTCTTACAAAATGAAATTTTTCCCTGGGACATGATAACATTGATAAAAACATAAATAAATAATATAATTTTACTTTCTAAAATCACAGAAATTGATATTGAAGTTATCCCATAATACTTATTATTAAAATATTTTTTGACTATACTTACATCTAGATTTAAAGATGAGATATATTATGCCATCAGTTCAAATATTCAATAAACTCTCTATAATATGTAGATAGGACGTGTACTGGATTTACTAGTTTTCAGTAGTCTACTTGTCGATATTAAAAATAATTTAAAATACTTTCTCCAACGCTATGCATTCTTAGTGTATAAAGTATTTTATTCTAAAATCCAAAAAAACTTTGTGAAATTAATTTGTGAAGGATATCAAGAAAACATAATATTTTCTTACGGCTTACCATAAATATGTAATTTTTATAATAATTATAATACCTAAACAATTTTAACTTTGTCCAATTAATTTAAATGATTTGAAACAGAATATTGATACATGCATTTTTAAGAAACCGCATAATATAAATTGAAGAAACAAATGAACTGTTACGTAACGTTCGTGAATTTTCAATTTTTAATCTCAATATATTGCTGCAGGGTAAGAAAAATGTATGTTACGTTTATTTAACATACATTTACGTGTACCTACTTACTAAAGTACTAATCATGGGTTGAGCTGTAAATTCGAGCATAATATTAGTATAGGTATTTCACATAACAAGTTTTTATTCACTTGGTGTTTTCTATTAACAATAAGTCAATCTTGATTTTTAGTGTGAAATTATCATGGCGTAAGAATAAGTATATATTTTATAATAAGTATATGGAATTGTATTTCACATTTTCACGATATCATGTACTAGTTATGTATGACATTATATTATATTATGTAAATAAAATAACAGATTTACCTACAAATAACTTATCTATCAGTCTCGCTGATAAATACCTAAATTTAATATTCCAAAATTGTAAAATCATAGCATATTAAAAAAAAAAAAAATCATAGACCTAACCTTTTTGTTACTGACAAAAATTTAGAAATACATTTCGAACAAATAACTATTATTTTTCAATATTTAAGATTTGTTATGTTTGTACACAATAGGCAATAGTTCAGTTAGGATATGATACCTATATTTCAGCTAGAAATGTTAAATTTATGAGTTTAAAAGGTATATAAACTTATAATTATAATTTTTAATGGTAGCTAAGTATATAATAATATATAAGTCATTATTTTATAAATACAATTAACTATTTGAAATATATATTTTTATACGTGTATACCAACACTATTTTTATACTATATAATGCATATTGTGTTATAGAAGAAAAAAAATACCATAGTATAATAATAGAATATAATAAATTACTAATGGTTCATGTAATATATTACCGCTACTAATCAAAACAAGTATCTCGAGGTTTTGCATGAAGTTTATTGTCGTCTCTTGAGAATCTGCAGCACACCGTCATAATATTGTCCATACGGAGTGATGGGTGACCATATATAATAATAAAGATCGTGGAAAAAAATAGCAATCTCACCAACGGGATCACATCTCCCCTCGAGAAAGCGTTTAATTTATTTGAGTGATATATACAAGACGTGCTGGCTATAACTCTGGCCTTTGAGAAATCTACCGAGGATGGTCTGCGAAGCGAGGGATTTCCTAGGCTCACTTGTCCAGCCGCCGTGTCCCGTATAAACGGACGGACGAGACGATATTGGCCCCGAGAGAGTGCAGGGAACGGGTGGTGGGATTTTTTTTTTTTGGGGGGGGGGGTGGGCGGGGGTGGGAAAACGTGCCGAGACCGCACGCACAAAATATCATTGCGAGTTTGATTGGAATTGAACAAGTGTTGAGCGGCGGAGGACGGAAACAACGATCGCAGAATACGAAATATAAGGGGCAATCGAAAGTGCTACGTATAAATAGAAAGATGCGTTCGATTCTGACACCTTTTTTTCCGTGTTGGAATACTCTTTTTTTACCGAATGTCTATATCGCTTCCATTGCCTAAGTACCTACCTACCAACACTTTCTCAAACAAATTATGTAAAAAAAAATATACATACATGCACGGTAAAATAGGGCACTGTCAAAAGGGTACGGCCTTGTATATCGAATTTATTTGCACGACTAGAAAATATTAAAATACATTTTTTACGAAATCGACTATATAGGTGTATATGAACAAAAATAATATCGCCTCCCGCATAATTATACGTTATACATACGCACTGCATGTTTTTATCTTTCGTTTCGGCTGTATGTCATGGACAGATCATGGAGTTGTTATGGTATTACCATTTGAATCTGAAATAAAACGATACATTCGTATGAAAAAAAAATGATGTGTAATGTATGTTTAATGTATTTTATGCAAACGATAGTAATATTCAAAAGTCGGTTTTAACTGTTTTTTAAGCGTCTGAAATCTGCTGTTATAAAATAAGTGTTTATATATTATTTACTCATTATATTGTATTAAGTATATTTTGTTGTAGAAAAGCGCTAATACTGAATTTTTGTAAATACTTTTTTGGAGTTATTTTTTGGATTTCAAACCAGAGACCATTAATACCAAGTAACGAAAACCTTGATTAGGTGCTTAAAAAGTTAAAGCAGTCAAAACTCTTGATAGTTAGAATTTTGTTCAATCCAATGAACCCTTAAACTGTTCTAGTTTCCAATAGTTGCCTTTGAGTTGCCTTTTTTAAAAATCTTATATGAATAAAATGTGTAGGTAACGTAGAAAACGAAGATGATTAAAATAGTTGAAGTCCTCTTTTGTACACCATATTGAAAAGCTACCTACCTACTCGTCTTTAAACGATTCGAGAACTGCGATTTAGGATCCAAGCTATTTTATGTTCTTACACACATGTAACACTTTCTAAAATATTGGATTAGAATTATAATATATCTATATTTATACTACACGATTTAATGAATAAGAAAGGTTTAATATAATTCGAAGACCGATTTAAGCCTATTGTTATTCGCATTGAGAAATTGTTGGATGATTGTTTACAATTTGACAGTTTACACAATTTATTTTATTTTTTATTTATTTTAATGTATACGATTTAGTTTTGATTTTTTATCTACTCTATTTTTATGAACTATCCTAATAAAATAATAATATAGGTACTAATATAAATACAAATGTTTAATTTATCAACTATCAATAATCAATTGCATATTTAACCATTGTCCATTTACATTTAATAATTATAGCTTACCAGTTATTAAAATAATTGATTTTAACAAACAGTTTATTTGAGTTTGATAATAATATGTTATTAGTTATAAAAAAATATGAAACGAGTTTTTTTCTAGTTCTTAATACAATTATTAACGATACAGACTTTAGAACAGTTATTTTAAGTAATGAACATAATATTTAAATATTATGCATACAAAATAATAATAATTAATAATATGATGAGTATAATTTTAATTATTTGTTAAAAAACTGCAGGAATAGAACAGCGAATCATTGTGCTAACTATGCATACCACAATTCTTCAAATATCCATCTCATATTTTTTTTAACACGTTGCAAATATAATGTAACATTATTTTTAATATATTCCTGCTTAAAAATTTCGGAGAATAAAAAAAAAAACATTTTCCCATATATTTTTATTGTAAACAATACATAGTACAGTAAAAAAAATATATACTTCTATAAGTGTGCATATATTATTATTTGTTAATAACATTTTGTTGTGGCAAACACTAATATTAACATTAATTCGTTCTCTTCTTTAATAGATTTTACAAAATATTACTAGGGTATTATATTATTATGATATTACTATTAGTGTAGTTATATGTATTACTGTATCAGCATTGAGTATAATATTATACTGTAACAATATATACTCAATGATATTTCGTACTAATAGGTATACTTTATCATTCTAGAATCTTCATACATCGATGAGGTATAACAAAATCTTTCTGATTTCTGTTTTTCAATAGAATCATGGAGCATTAATGTAATTTAATACAAATATTTTATATAAAATGAATAGGAGATTCATTTTTGTAGTTAAAGTCTACATATGTCTAGTAAATAGAGACGAGGTTGAATGCATGTTAAAAAACGTTTTCTAAATATAAACATCAATCATAAATTATTTTATTTTGTAGAATCCTAAAATAATATTATACTTGTATATAGTAGTGGTATATCAGCATTTTAATTAAGTAGCTGTATTCATGCGTACTTATCCCAACCTAACCTAATCAATAAACTATAAAGGTAATGAAAACGATTCCTTTATATTATTTAGAAAAATTTTAATATTATATGTTTATATATATAGTATAATTGTAGTTAGGTATATGTGAATAAATAAGTTTATATAAATAGCTTACCTATTAAGACTTACATTTTATTTTTTTTGTTCAAATTGGTTTAAATCTCGAATTGGGTGACCAACTTAGCAAAAAAAAAAAAAATATATACCTATTCTATATTTATAATTTTAAGAAATAATCAATTTAATCTCATATTACTCATAATACCTCATTATACTTTAGGCACGGAATAAGTGATTTACAATTGTGTTATTCAGTAGCTATATAATATACTCAATATAGAAGTAATAATCATCAACTTTCTTAAACTTATTGATGTGTACAATTTAATTTAAGGAAACTATTGTATTATTTATATTATGTAACTACGAACTAATATTTTTTTTTTTTTGCAATCTAATAACCTAGTAGTCAATGCTATACCATGAATAATAATAATAAAAAAAAAATATAGAAGTAGCAAAAAAATTAAATAACTTAGAATACAATAAATCATAAACTGCTCTAAACTATTGACTATAAATTAGAGTCACTGTCAAGATTCAAAATTGTTTGGTTAAAAATGTATTTGTCATTATATTTTCTAAGACTTTTTTTACGAGGTTGTATCTCGATGGTAGTTTATATATTATAGTTTCAATGTTTTTGTATTTTTGTTATTACCTACTCTCTTTATCATAGCCGTTTACTCTCTCTCATTCCCTAAAATATGCAGACAGTGCATTATTTGTTTACTTTTTTATTTGGTTTATCAATTTAACATTGTTTAGTATTTGTTTTGTCGTAGACCATAATACTATGTAATCGACCACGCATTGAATAATTAGTACTGGATATCTACTCTACAGTATATTTATCGATTACCATATTATCTAATATCAAAACCTATGAACCAGTTCTGACCGTCAGTGTCAACACGTCAGTGATAATAATAATTATTTATTGTTATTCTTCATGTTTCGGAATGTAAAACAGTAGAAAGTTCATCACCGAACGCAGACGCTGAGTTCTAGGCCACAGCACAGGTATATAGTGCAATAGTGTATACAAATACAAATGTAGGTACAGTTTCTTAGGTGTTTACTATTTAATATTTATAAACCGATACAGTGTATACCTACACTGCAGGAGGATTTTTGTAAATACAAAATGTCAATATTTATAAATCTTCTCGTGACTTGATCGTCCATGGGAATTTCTGAATAAACGCCTGCGAGGTTTTCCTAATAAAATTAACCCATCCCGAGATACGTATAGCTATACATTTATTGGCAATAGGGTGATTACGATTTTCTCATCACATTCTATTATTATTGAAGTCAAACTGTATGCAATCACACGCATCAATTAATCACCGGAGGCTCGCACAAAACGTGAACAATGAAATCTCTTGGATGGCAACAGTGGTGTATTTCATGCAAAATCCGAGCGCGTTTGTCGGGAAAATGTTTACAACCATCAACAGTATGATTCGCTGCTGACAATAGCATTAATAATTGTCAACGTAATTTTATAATTACCATTATATTATGTTTTTTCTAATAGACATACAACGTGTTCATAAAATGTATAGTTACTATAGTATGAGTTTAGCGTGCACTTAAATTGCATTGGATATTTTTAATTTTTTAGAGCGATCATTTTAAAACCGCAAATCGCTTGTAAATTTTTAAGTGCTCATAACTCGTTTTGAAATGAAAATATAAAAAAAAACCTGAGATAATATTTTTACTTTTATATTTGATAATAGGTCAATTCACTGTAATATTAAACGTACCAAAGTTAAATGGATTATTCAGAACGTTGCCATGTTTGGTATGCGTTTGTAAGACGGAGACAACGCATGCGGGTGTAGTGTTTTCTTTTAACAAGAAAAGTCCACGAAATAGAATATAGATATTATCACAGCATTTTATTCTTTATTTTACTACTGCTCTGGAATAAAACAAATTCATCTTAGGAGCAATGCTCGATGAAATTTGATCATATACAGACATATGACACCAAAGTTCAATTTTCAAAAGTATTTGATATACTTATTAGTAAGTAATATAAGTTATTACATAAGTATCTGCATATTCAAAAAATATGTATATTATATATACATATAATGTACAATAAATTATTTCATTCTGTTTATAAAAAAATGTTTTGTACCTACGTAAGAAAGAATTTCAATATTTTAATATTAAAAAAATGATCTTGAAGTTATGCAATAATAAGTAAGGATAAAATTTGACTTTTGATCAATTAAGATTTTGAAACTCTAATCTTTATTTTTTAGTTATAAAGTTAATTTATACTACACTATTATACACGAAAACTACAACATTTTAAATTAACTAAATTAAATATAATTAACCACCTACCTGGCTTGGAAGTTGGAACATTATAAGATACTTCCTTTAGAATTTAGGAAGTACATAACTATTCAAATCACACAATCATTATTATATAATAATAATATAATTGACAAGATTTTTATAATTTAAAATATTTAATAAATTGCATAAACTAATTCCATTTTTTTTTATTTTAACCTCAGAAGTGTTCTATTTTGTGTGAGAAAAAGTGTTTTTTTTTTTTATTACTATGAGGATTGCGTTTTATGAAACTCAATAATCTACTTAATGATATGAATTTAATATATAATCGTGTTATTAGCGTAATATAGAAATATCATTATATCATCTTACAGAAAACTCCATTGTTCGGTTGATTAAATGTGTAACATCGTCGTAACGTGGGAACTTAGGAAAAACGAAGTACATGCTAAATTAATAATTTATTGTTTTGATATATAAAATGGTATTAACCAATAAAGTACTATAGGTTAAATTACTATGCGGTACATAAACATAGTATACTGGTATTTTAGATTTAGGTATTTTAATATTTATACAAGTAATACACAAATATTTGGGAGTTAATAATTGATAATATTATTAATCTGATTCACGATTTAAATTATATTTATGCAATAATTATTATCACGAGAATAACTTCCACGGTGATGTAAATATCGTTCATTATCGATAGTCACGCGTATTACATTTTATATCAATAAATTGCTTGTCAAATAGTTTTATACAATAGCATTATTGTTATGTTGATATTTGTCTAACAAATTATGTGTGTCCACAACCAAATTAACTAATTTTCGAATCTCTCATACTTTAGTATTTAGTTAGCATAGGACATAGGTACTTAGATACTTCAGCAGTGTCGGGTGTAATTTCATAAATTATGTAGGCGAAAGCTGTTAACAATAATAATAGTTATAAAATAATAATAATAATAATAATAATAATAATAATAATAATATAACAACACGGGTTGATAGTAGCCTGCTATCCCGTGAAATATATCTCAGGGTCAGGTCTAGCAAATGAAACGCACGCCATTCGCGCACAGTTAATCTACCATTGAACGTGTAGGTGATTAATAGTCAATTCCATAATAGATCCCTATTGGAATTTATCGGGGAAGACGCACATAAAGTAATAATTTAACGAGAGAAGCATGCGGAAATTACGACTACATTCCCTTGGCCTGCCAGTTTTACGAATTTATGACGTCATGTATGTGTATACAATGTGATTATTTTATCTGTTTATTTTCCGATTGCACGACGCGAAATGTAAAGAATACGAAATAAAAGGAAACCCAACCGAAACAACAAGATAGGTCACACGATCCGCTCGGCAGCAATCTATATAATAATATATAAATGCGTATGTACAATGTATATTGTATAATGTATGCATTCCAGTGTTCGGGGGTAAACAAACACTGTAGTCGTGCATATGTGCGGTACAACCATGAACCAAAAACGGTCGGGGGGTGCAAAAAGTCATGACAGCGGCGGCGTTGGACGAGAATACTACCCTTGTCGCTTCGGGAAAACAAACGACGTGCGGCGTCGAGTCGCAGGGAATTCGCCCGGGTGGTGGAACGCGAGTTGGATGCGAGGGAAAGGCAAAAATCAAATGGGCTGGTGAGAGGTATTTCTAAACGACTTTTTTTTTTTTATTATTATTCTGAAATCGTGCCAGGAATACACGCGAGCACGTTTCCTTTTTTTTGTCCGTTAAGTGAAATAGCAAATTATTTAATCAACGAGCGGCCATATATGGAATAATGTTTGGTTTATTACATAAACATATTATACCGCTTTGGTGAACATTTTTTGAAACACATTTATCACGAAGGAAAGATACCTGCGGTTTTCAGTCTATGGTTCGACCTATATCGTATATATTTAAAAAAAAAAAAAGTTTTACTATTATTCACTTAATAATAATTATGTTTGAGCTTTAAATATACGAATTATCATTGAAATGTCGTTTCGTTTGAGATAAAATGTATAAGCTTTACATTCGAGCATTTGATTTCATATATGATATAGGTATTAAATCTAGTACAAGAAGTATATAAAGAAGTAAATCTAGTAACAGAACAATAATAATAACAGATAATTTAAAGGCCATAGGTAAATAACTTGTGCAAATATCTAGTATGTCATTTTTTAATCAAGCAAAATCATTTAGTTACCTTAAACTCCACCTTACCTTACCTTCAATCCAAAATTATTTATGTTCCTGTATAATAGTTAACTATATCCTTAACCTTATACTTATAATGTGTTTTAAAATATAAAGTATAAACATACGATATTTCAGTATTTATTACACTTATTACAAAAATAAAATTTAAGCTGTAATATTTTTATCAAATTACAGTAAAAATATAAAAAATATAAGAAGAAATGTAATATTAAGTCGATGGTATTATTACCAATGACTGATGAGAATTTTTTCTTTCAATATATATTTGATATTCAACAATTATGTGTCTAATAGTTAGTTTTTTACATGCGTCCTATTTTAATTATCGTTATACTATTTTTGGTTAAAAACAGTTTAGACAGGTATATTATTACCTAAATGAATTTAGTTAATATTGTTTTGTATACATTAGGAAATGCTAAACAGGATAATTAAATTAAAAATATTAGTATGTAGAGTTATAAACAAGTTTTTTTATGTCGTGTTTAAATAATCAAACAATGTCAAGGTCATCAATGTCGATGATTTCTAATAAATTGTTAGTGGGTAATGTTATATTGTTCACTGATATTAATATTATTACGTAATAATTAAATTAATATATTTTTTTAGTAATGGAGCCTTTCTGTTTAAAGTTTAAACGAACAACTTAGGTATTTACAGACATTTATATTTATTAGGTACTTTAAAATTCTAAAAGAAGCAGTAAATCTATTGGTTTTTTTACATTATCAACGTGTTTTATTCTTTGACAACACTTTTGAAAGCATTATAAATATATGTTTTAGTAAGCCCGCAAGTTCTATACAGAAACAAAATTTAAATAATGATTTCTTACCTCTAAGTAGAAAATAATAACACAGCTCTAATGGACTTGGAGTCAAAAAAATAACAACGGTTTTTATATCCTATCAAAGTCTTTATTTATGAAATAAGTAATAAAATTATTGATTTTATTTATTTTGTATTCTATAATTTATGTTTATTTTTATTTTATTATTGTAATATAAGAACGATCTATATATTTTATTTTTGTACGATAATCATTATTTTTTGATTGTTGTTAATTTTGACATAATAATATAGTTTTGAGATAATGGTTAATCATTAGTGACACTTTTACCTGTGAAATTTTACTATGGTAAGCGTGGCACATTTTCTTTTGGAACGACTGGGAGGATTCTTAAGCATAGATCTTGCAGTTAATATACCCACAAGCGAATTTCGTGATTTAGGAATGAGGAGTGGTAGCGTTAAAAATATAGACGGACGTATGAAATAGTTATTAAATTGAAAATTGTAATAGATTTTACTAATTTGATTCTTAAATTTTAAAATCATATCGTGCTTGTGATTCGTTGAAAATACGTTTATTTACACACTTTAACACTTATACAAATATCTTCAACAAACAAATAAGGTTATGTATTTATGTATTTAACAAGCAATTTTGTGATTTCAGAACATATTGGAGAAGTTCAATCCAGGTGCCCGGCAAATGATTAACGCGGGCAAGGCATATCTGAAAGCACTTCAAGGTGAGTTATGATTTATATTTGGTAGATTAATTAGTAAACTCTCTTTAAAATTTATTTGTATGAGAATGTAAATTTGCATGTAAATTGATTTTTATGAGTTATAACATATTTACTTCGTATTATACTATATAGGTAATAGGTAATAAATTATAGTATTAAATAATGATAATTTTTTGGGGTTAGAATAGATTAGACCAATGAGTAATAACACTTTTTAACTTTTTATTTATTTATAAACGCTTTATAGAAACTAACTAAGTAAATAAGACAACGTAAAATAGTATTAATATTTTACAAATTGTAACATAATATATTATAATACTCAAGAAATAATAATAATAGTAGGTAATAGCAAATAAATGTTAAGTTGTTAAATATTTTTAGCATAAAAAATAATCACAGTTCTTGATGATGGCATGGTTGTTTATATATGTATATTAGCGTACAAATTAAAATAAATATATGCTTATAAATGTACCTATATTAAACTGTATTTTCGAAAAGTTTACCATATTGTGAAGATAAACACACTATACGTTCTATCTTATAAAATTAACTTACAACTTTAATTGAAAATTGAAAATTCAATTTTTAAATCTACATTTTCAAACAATCCAAGAATATAATAATAAGCATTTAGCACTCTTAATCCTTTATCTTATTATTATTATTATTATTATTTTGTTTAACTTGAATATTTATTTGAGCTGAGTAAGCTTGATTTTAGTGTGTAAATACAAGAGGAAATTTGATAGTTATGTAACATGTTAATTATACTTAAGTAGTATTGTGAATATCTCAATAGAAAAAGAGCTTGATACTATACATACAAAGAAGTAGGTAATTAATTAATTTATAATTTAACTGTTATCAAGACTTTTGTGAAAATAGCTTAATCAACATTACCGGTCCCAAGTTCGTACTTTGGATTAATGTTTTAGAGAATCTGAAATGTGAAAATAAAGATAGATATCATTAAAGCATTTTGAATGAAACATAATTTTGGTCTGTAAAATTGACCATACTTGGCCAAAATAATAATGATTAATAAAAATATATTCTAATATAACGGTCACATTGTTTCAATCTATAATATTGAATACATTGTGAACATGAAACAACTTATATTGTGATTTATATTTGCGTACCAAATAATTATCAAATTGTATTATTCATTATTAACTAAAAATATAATATACAAATAATGGAAAAATGTTTATCGTTGTATTGAAATGGTACAAAAAACAAGAAGTTTTTAATGAATTTTCTACGTTCACGCACGATATGCGTGTTAATCTTAAAAAGTTGGTCATCCGCAATGGTAAAACAGCCTTTCAAGCTCATAGCGTGTAGCCTTATAATATAGTTCGTAATGGGTCGGCAAAATTGTTCTCGGGATTCGTAGAATGATTGGATCCAACGCAGTTATACCTAATAGTGATGAATTTCGTGTAAACAAACAGCACCCCGTCGGACGCGGCCCTTTTGTGTATTATTTCTTCATTCGTCAGTAGAAAAGCGTTGTAAATAGGCGTACGAATAACATTATATTATATCATTACAATAATAGGTATGTATAATATTATAACTTTTTTTTTCGAGTGATATTTCATCGTTTGTCAACACTGCAGCAGTGGTAGAAAAACGAACTTAATAGTCATACATATATAATAATATTATATAAATAGTAAAACACGTATGTATGGGAAAATACATTGGCCGAACAATAACAGTATAATATTTCCTATAGACAATATCCACATTCGTTTTCTCGAAACGAGACTCGGCGTTTGTACAGACGGTCGCCGTTTGTGTGCGAGAGAAAACACAGACACATCATAAATATTTATCAACATCGCATGATTGATGACACGCGTGCATATCGTATGCACGACCGTCTTTATCGTACTCCAGAGTTAATGTTGTCATTGGTCGGGATAGGGTGGAGGATGATTGATATATTCCCTGTGTTTGTATTATTATTATTATTATTATTATTATTACCATACGACCCCGTCTGTTCCGCACTAAACTTTTTTCTTTCTCGAAATGTTGTTAAAAGTACTACAAATAATATTATCATTTTCAAGGGCACGTGTGTCGTTTACGCCTTTCGCGTTTAGACTCTACAAATTATGACATAATATAGTAATATTATGTCGACTTTATTTATAACAAAAATCAACGACATGTATAAAACATTTAAAAAAAAAAAAATACTTTTGTATAAATTTGAAATAATTGCAAAATGAATTGATATGAAAACAATAACACTTCAGAATCGTGTGGATTATTTTCATAGTTTGTACTTTATTTAGAAGAACAAAAACATGTAAAATAATGAACTAAAATAAATATATGTTTTAGACAAAGGCAAAGAACTCTATATTATTCTACTTTATTATCTTAAGTAAAAATTCACCGGGAGTTAAAAGCGCTTAGCTCTCTCAAACTTAGTATTTTCTTGAATTTACTATTTAGAATTATAAATAAATTTTAACTTTTAATTAATATTAAACAATTTACATCTGAATGATGCTTATCCTCATTTTTTCCTTTAATAATGAATTTATTCAAATTTTGATTTTTGGAATTTTTAAATATAGGTACTTACTCGAAAACAATTTTCAAATTCTTGATTTATTTTTCTACGATTAAGGAGTGTCCTGTGGTGATACAAACTTCTATTTTTCAAATGAGAATCCCCTTATTTTCCTGTAAATTATTTGGTGGATAATTTTTTGAACATTTTGATTTTGATTTTGTTTTTTGATGTATCCAATTAAAAATTCGTTTGAGTATTTTCTTAGTTATCAAAATGTTTGTATTAAGGATAGTAGTCCTTAAAAATGGGGTTATATAAATATAAAATAGACTTAAAATTGTATCTAGTATTGATTATACTTGGACCATCTTCAAAAATTATTAATGGTGGTAGATTCATCATTTATATTAATAACTAAAATATTTAAATCACTATAATATTCCTCATAAAATCTTATAAATCGATTACCATAGACCTTTTATCCTTAGAACAAAATATTAAATAACTCAAAAACTATTCGTACAACAAAATGTGTCTCTAATACGGAAAATTTTTCAGAAAAATTATCCACTGAATAATTTACAGTTGAAAAGGGGGTTATAATTTTGAAAACGGAGGTTTGTATCTCTACAGGACACTCCTTAAGTTGTAAGTACAAAAAAATCTCACAAAGAATAGTATTTTAAATAACTGCATTACTACAGAAAAAACTGGTGAGCATGCTTGGTGAATCACTCTTTAAATAATCATTATCAAGTCAAGTTTCGGCCAGTGGCTGACAATTGTTTACTTGTACCTACATAAAAATTGTTCATTTTATATAATGAATAGTAGTCCTAAAAATATAACAATGATTAATGATATAGTAACATGTTGTTTTTGAGTATGAGTTATCTGTACTAATTTATTTTATGCATTTTTGGAATTGCGTGTTTAACATTTCGTTACATTATTGTTATGTCTAATACATGATAGTGTTAATCGTGTTGCTTTTAAAAATTAATTGCATATGTGTCGATAGTTATAACCATTCATTATAAGTATCAATTAGTAATTAGTGATATGATAGGATAGTTGAAATAAAATGAGGACTTAACTACTTATGTACCTTCATGTTGATCTATTCTAAATCAATATATTTAATTTGATGTAGTGGTATCTGTTAAAAATTTGTTTTTCAATAAGAAAATGTGAATGTATGTTTTGGATAAGAGATGTTTTAATTATGATTAAATAATTTAAGGTAGTATTTAGTTTTGAACTTAACTTAAAATATATTATTTAAGAAAAAAAATTTTTTCAAAGTTGTAGTTTTTATTCTATCAAAAGTCTAAATAGTAAATACATTTTTAAATTATTTGAAAGCCTACACTGAAAAAACTAAAGATCGTTTGTTTGGCCAAATAGATCTAAAATTAATTCAGATGTCTAGAAGCTGGATTCAAATTATTATGCATATTTTTGAACTACCTATCATTATTATTTGTGATTTTAAAACCTAATATCTATGCATAACATTTTGGACATGCATATTAAAACTTAATCATTATTATGTTTCAATATTTAAAATGTTTAGCTTTAATAATAATGATTATATAGCTGAAGGTACATTATGATTGTTTATACGTAGATAATCAAAACATTTTGTTAGTATAAAATATCTTTGATCATATTTTTTAAAACGATTTTAAGAACTCATGTTCTGCTTGGTGCATTTAATTTGAAATGTTTTACTTATTGTGTATTTGTTTAATCTTGAAATTATATTCAACATGAAATATTAATATTAAAAACAAATGAAACAATGCTTTGGTTAATAATGAACATTTTTTCTAAGTTATTTGAATAGCTTGAGGTCATATGCGATATATAAAGTTTGAATTATTTTATAATTATGTGGAAAGCGGGTAACTGAGAATATAAATAATTGGATTACGTGTGTCAATGTTGAGGGAAAGGGGGTTGGGAAAATTGACGCGGAAAAAAATTCTACGACTTTTGATTTAAAATCCTTTTAAGCTGTCAAACTTTACCAAAGCGCAATAAACAAAGTTATTTTTTAATGGCAGAAAAAAAAATGCTTTTATGTTGTGTTATTTTCATTAAAGACGGAATCAATTGATATTCTCAATCTAAGGGAATAATCGTCTCAAAAGTTTTTATTGCTTCAATGCAAATTAAACATTTTAAAATAATTTCAACAAAAAAAATCTTAACATAATTTAAATTTAAAATACTTCAAGTAACTTAGTATTGAATTAATAATATTTGATTAGATTACAATTAACACGGTATTAAAAATAACTACCTACTGTAACAGCTTAGAAACCTTTTCAAACCATTTCTCAAAATACACACGTATCGTGTGAAAATGAATTAGTATTTTGAGTCTTACTTAGGTAATTGAATCTTATAATGTTATGCAATTAAAGTTTACATTAAAAATAGTAATTTTTTTTAAGTTTCAGTAATAATTTATACATAGGTTTATCATTAATAAAAAATTATTAACAATTATAAAATAGTAAATCAACTAATTTGCATTGAGCAAAATAATAAAATACAGTATAATAATCTAGGTTGAGAGAATTATGTTTCTTAGTTTACTTAATCTAACTGTAGTTGAATTTTGGTCCTTAGTACATTTGTTGGCTTATTTTATTTTTAAAACAACCAAAATTAGAACCAGACATGGATAGTGGGGATGATTTTCTAAACTACACCAGGACAAAATTTAACGGGATGGAATGAATTAGGTTGTAATTTGAAAATGTTCGTTACAGAAAGATTTTTGACGTTCGAATACGTCCCCTTTGCTATTTAATTTGTAAACATGTCTAGAGAATAATAATTATAGTTTTAATTCAACTTGACAGCAAACAATTTAATTTCCCCCTTATGATTTAATGAAAAATAAAAATGTCATCGTCTAAAGAATAAATAAAAATTGTATTTTGAACACTTTTTAATAAGGGTGGTTATGAAATATAATTGAATGTGATATATTTGTTATTTAAAAATATTAAAGGTATATTAAAACGAAAAATGCTAATAAGGTGTTAGAATTGACCCAGCTAGTGGATTGGTATCTCTATATCTTTTTAATGGTCCTTTATTTTATAAAATGTTATGTTTATTATTACCAATTTATTATCTTTAATTAAGGGTTTGAAAGTGTTCTCTCTGTACTTACGTCCTACATAGCTAATCAACTATTTTTTAAGTAATGATTTAATATAACATTTCAAATAATAAACTCTAAATAATGTAATTTATGCTAATAATTTATATTAACATTTAGTTATAACCCTTCATAAAAAAATTTAAATCATTGATTTCGTGTCAGCTATAGTGGAATAATTGACTGTTATGCAATATAATATATCATGTAATGTAAGACAAATTATATTTTGTTTAATTTAATTATTTAAAAACTAATTTTTTATGAACATTATAGTTTCGCTAAATTAGTTTTCTTGAAATTCGTCATAAGCTTTAACACAACACATGATGTTCCTACTTTTTTGAAGAACACGTAATATGTATTTTACTTTTGTATGGGGATAATCCCAGTCTTGGTTTTTTTTTTTGTAACTCGCTTCATTCTTCAGGTAATTCTTATTAAAAACGCTTTAAAGAGCGTTCAAGTTGAATAAACTTAATTCGAAACCAAATTCGTTAGGAAAAAAACAAGCAAAGGCTCTCGGGGTAGAGATGAGCCGTTTGCGATAAAAAGAAAACGATTCTGTTGTAGATGAAAACATCCTAACGAGAAACTTGCCCTTAAACTTCAATGCAAGCGATAGGGAAAAATAAGGAAGAAGAGGAATAAATGAATTGCATTCGACCCTGTTGTAGTATTCCCTCGAGATAAATTTACCGAAAGCAAACAACACTGGCATTACTATGGCGAGTGATTTCTCATCTCTTTAGTCGACAAAAACACAATAAAAAAATTTCACCTTCGTGCATTTTTAAGAAGTGTTTAATAATTTAATATACGTGAAATATAGTCATACACTATATACGGTATATTATATAGACATAATAAAGTAGATAAGAAATAACCATTTACATTACTTGTTACAATAAGTATGTAACTATGTAAGTAATAAAAAATATATAATATACTTTTTCATATAATATTAAAATTGAATAATATAAGGATAATATTTTCAATTTTATACAAAAAGAAAAATGATAGAAATCGTGATACTGAGGATTTAAACAGAATTCAATATTGATGTTCTGTTGATATTTAGTAACAAAAACGTTTCGATAGGTACTTTATGGTTTATAGACATATAACCATTATTCGGGGTTATAGGTGGATGAAAGATGAGGGTAAAAATAGAAAATGTAACTGCAGTGCCCCAAACTGTATTCTTATCTTTATCATTGTGATGATAAACTCAATAGAAACGATTCAAAAAAAAAATACCTGCTGTATAAGTGAAAAAATAAAACTATAGCCGATAAATGTAAAAAAAAAATATTTAATAATCTAAAACGCATTGATTTGTATTGAATTATGTGCACTTAACAGTTTTATAAAAACAATTTAACAGCTTATCGATTATAACATAAATTATGAAGAAGATTCTAATACGTCCCATTAATAATTATTATTTTATCCATATTTCATTGTTTGTATGCATAATGCACCTTTTTTTAATGTTGAACTGACGCGACTTTCGCAATACTTCCACGGCGCCCATAATGCATAATAATGTACCTCCATATTATAAACGTATTAATATTGATTAAAAGAATATTTTATTAACCTACCTATTGTAGTTTGATTAAAATATATCTATAGTACTCTAGTTCAGAGTACTAATATATATTCTTATTTGTATAAGTGAAATGAGTATTTTGTGTTAGTGGCTATTTCTTATTTTAGATCTAATGCGTGCATAAATATTATGTTTTGTTAATTTCTTTGTTAATGATTATTTTTTTTTTTTTTACTCAATTATTATAAATAACTTGACGTTTCCCAATAATAATTACTCTGGTCCAACTGTTTTTGCCGGTGCAGTTACATTTTTCTCTCCATCTCAGCATTTTAAAACTAATGGCAAATTGTATAAATTAATATTAATGGTGAACGGGAGCCAATGAAGTTAATCATTTGTTCGCTGTAAAATAACATTTGACTAATGGACCATAGCCGTTGGGTGGGTGACAAATAGCGTTCTCGTAGAATTGAATTTTTCGAAAAATACTCAAGGCGGAAATTAAAACGCATCTTTACAGTAGTGTTCTTTGTCGCATTAACTCCACTCCAGTTTGTTTCCCTTTGGAATTTCATAGCCAAATGACTTTTATTATCCAAAAGCAGGGTCAACGACGAGGGCGAATTTCTTCGTTTAAGTATTTTTAACCACCCTTTTCACATAGAACGAGCGCTCCCTTAATACTTTGGATACATTGAGCAGAAGAACTGGAATAATTTAGCCATTAACATTTGGGTACTTTTGTATGTTATTTTATAAAATCGGTAAATGTACAAGACGAACAGCTGAAATACATTTGAGAAAATGCAATTGAGAAAAATGTCGTATACTTGTATGTTATGTATGTGACTCTTGTAACCACATATCGTTTACCGAATAGTACTACTAATAAGTACCTATAATAGAAGTTTGTAAGTTAGTGAATTTGCTGTCTTACGTGTTCAAGTGGATGATACGTAGTAGGTATATTATAAACTATATAAATACAAATAAATTTGTGACTTAAGAGGTATTTGTAGGTTTTTTTTTTAAATTCATATAAAACAAAATATCATTATAATATAGTTTTCAAGTACATTTTTTCTCCCGATAAATGCAACAAAACAACTCATGCTATTTGATTTTTCGTGGAATAAAAGAAGTATAATATGTACTTAAGTGAATGATTAAAGAACTGTAGAATTAATTAGTTAGAGGCTAGAGCAGAAAACTTATGAGCCTAGTTGCATTAAGTTGTATTGGTATTTAATTTAATATGATTTGTAGGTCGCTTATATAACAACGTAATTATAATATTGTATACCTACACCTATTATGTATTCATCTATTCAATAAAACAATTAAATTCAACATCAATAAATTATAACATTGTTGTTATAGGTACATACCTACATTAAATCGTTTATTATGAATAGTAAAATAATAAATTAGTCTTTATAGAATTATGCTAAATAATTTTTAGTAATTTTCACATAATTGTACAACATTATAATACTTAGCCTCAAAACGTAGTATTAATTATTAAAGCTAACAAATTAATTATGTATTTAATAATATATCAATTTTAAATAGATTTCAATCTAACCTATACATTTAAAGAATAGTTAATAGTTATAGAAGATTTATTGATCATAATTAACACGAAATATCTTTGTTTATTATTTAATAAAGAATAGTTAATTAAGAGTAAATACCCAATAGTATTTCATTTTACTCTAACAAAATATTTGTGTAAAAAAATATAACGTATAATTGTAAGTATTTTATGATAACAAATGAAACTACCTAATACTTTTATAGAATAATTTTAGATTCAAATGAAACTAAAACGTATAAGATAATACGAAATGGTATTTTGTTAATGCGTTTTAAATTGACTTGCGTTATGTAAGGTCGCGTATATTTGATCATTTAGGTTTATGTAATACTACTATACGTATATCTCGCTTATATAAAATGTTACTAATAACGTGTAAATAACTTTTGATCGCTCAAATCTGTGCACTATTACTAATAATTTAGCACAATATAATTATTTTTAACTTTTTAAATAATCTTATAATATGCACACAAAATTCAATTACACTATAATATTGAAGTGACAGTATTCTAGAAAAGTTTAATGGAGATTGAAAGCATTTTTACCAAGAATGGTGCTTTAAACGAACACATCTACTCACTCCCGCCGTCTCCCAAACAAAAAATCTGGCTAAATTGCGATATAAAAATAATCACAGACCGTTATTAAAACAAATTGTTCCACTGGTGTGATAAGCTCTGTACAATGTATAGTGTATACATAGTGTATATGTATACTCCCCCCCCCTGACCGATGTTACGCCAATAAAGCGCTAAATATGATAGGCGTCTAAGGAAAATTACTTTTCGCTTTCAACATTGTTAGGAGGGTAAAAGCATTAGTTAAGGAAAGGCTTCTTGGGTGAGTATTATTATTTTATTATAATTTTTCCTTTTTTTTTTTTTTTTGAAACAAAGTGTTAATCAAGAAATATAAATAACAAAAGTAGTAGCAAAGGTAATCCCTACCATTCGCGGCCGTTTATCAAAAAGGCCGTCGACCGTCGTACGCAAAACGCTTCTGTGTATTATAATAATCAACTTCTAAATAACATCTCTTTATTATAGTTTGTAAGGTTAGGATAACGCATAGGATAGGATGGATGAGGTGAGTTATTGCCGTGAAACTTTTACTCCTCCTCACCACCCTTGTTGCCGCATTTGCTGGAAACTTTCGACACAGTGTTAAACCACGTAAAGTACACGAACGGCGATAATTACAACGACCCTGTAGTCCTCGATGGTTACCTAACCCTTTTGGGAAATGACTTCCGAGCCAAAACTATGTGTTTACAACATATAAGTCAAAAATATTCTGACCTTCATAAATTCAACTAGGTATCATCTATTCCTTTCGTCCCCTAAATAATTATACTTATATGTAATGCGTAGTAGTTTTTTTAATAAACAATATTATATAAATAAAAATATTATATAAAATCAAAATTAATTTAAAACCATGGAACAAATGTTAATATAAATAAATCATAT
>NC_042494.1:3498762-3571009 GCF_005508785.2 Acyrthosiphon pisum
CAGGCGTTACGTCGTCCAACAGAACAATTTCAGAAAGTAGTCAAACTTCTTCTTCTACTTCAATGTGCACCCAAACAACTCAGCTGCTATCAGTGAATACTCCAAGGAAGAAAAATTTAAGGACCCACGTTCGTGAATTGGAGATAAAATGCAAGCAGTTAGAAGAAAATTTGAATGCAAATACAAAACGTATTTCAGAAATGATTACATCTGTAGATCATTTCAATGAAGTTGTTGATACACATTTGCCACCCAACTTGGGAATGTTGATGAAGAATTATGTGAAACTAGCCAACAGAAAACCTCAAGGTTATCGTTATAATAGCAAACTAAAACAGTTAGCTCTTACAATTTATTTTTTTGGACCCATCGCATACAGATTTTTAAAAAACATTTTACAACTACCTACCCCTAGAACATTGCGAAGAATCACACAGAAAATTGAAATTGGGACAGGATTAAATGATGTTTTATTTAATTCTATGGAACTTAAATTCAAAAATTTAAAAGAAGATGCAAGAGACTGCGTTCTATGTGTAGACGAAATGTCCATCAAAACCAATCTTTTTTATAATTTATCAAAGGACACTATTATTGGATTCAATTATTCTATTCTGTGATAATATTTTATAAATGCATTTCTTGTGTTATAAATAATTATAATTATGAACGATAATTTTTCATTTTTTCTTGATTTACATAAATTAATAAAACTGTTAATATAGTGTATGATCTAGGTAGTAATAGGTTTTATAATATTTATGGTTGTTTAATAATATTATACACATAATTTGTTAAAAGATATCTTTATGATATATATCACATATGTATCTGATTTGAACAAAGGCATTAATACTATAGATGTGAAAATGTATGCATTATCATTAAAATAGTCATAATATCGTTTTCATTAAATTATGGTAGACGATTCACGAACTCAATATTTTCTAGTACAATAAATTTTCAAGACAGAATTCGATCAGTGGACAGTTAACTGCACTTTCACGTAATAATTTAACCGTCATCTGAACAACGTAAAGTTCGTATAATTATTTTTATCCAGTTTTTTCAGCAGATGCGCAATTTACCGCGGAACCTGTTTGACGAATGTATAGTATATACTATTGTGTACCCATAGAATATTGATATATATTTTGGAAAAGGAAATATCAATATTATTTTTTTATCAGACCGCATTGCAATTTGCAAGGCGAAGGGGTGTATTGTAATAGGAGGTTTTAGTGCGGCCTCTGACAATCCATGAAAACAATATGACGCTAAAGCCGTTTTCTACACCCGGGCCAATATATACGCGATATTCGAAACACAATACAAACATAATATACGGGGTGAGCCCTTCTATTTTCAGCATAGCCCGTAGTTGCAATACGGCAAACATAATAGATATATAACTTATCCACCATAATACGTCCTCGTTTACGCCACACGCATTTCGAACAACGGCGTTTACAGAGTTGATATAGAATGACCACACGCGTGTCAATAGTAAACGCAATTATAATACTCGGGGGGTGCAGAGAGCGGAGACGGTAGGTGATAACGTGATAGAGATGTCATCCCGACGGATAAATGGGATAATGTTGGTCGACAAATATTGTAATGGTATTGTAATGTAGATACCAGCTATATTAATATAGTGTCTAAGTGTTGCTTAAGCATGTTTACTATTATAATATACCGCGGCATGACCATCCCGATTCGTTAGTCACCCCATCGCGGTTGCGGTCGTCGGGAATACGAAAGCCAAAAATACGGTGGCGAATTAATTTGGAAATTCTTCTATGGAAAATATTCCGATTTACAATTTATAAAGTGACCGTTTTAATTTGAACGGGTAGAAATTTAGTAAATCATGACAAATGAAATCAATACCAATGAAAATATTACAACAAACGATAGTAATATAGTTATAATATAGCTTAGTTATAAATTAACCTTATTGCCCAATATAATGTTTTTTGTTTCATAGTTATAACACGTATACCTATAGGTAGAATTGTAATCGATCTGTAGGTACGTTTTGTTTAATAAGCATAATTTTTGGTTCTCGTTAATTTTGACAATGTAGTCTTGAGAAAGAAGTCGCAGTAGTTGCACTGAGTAGCAACCACTTTCATCTTTGAAATCCAATATAAAGTAATTTATTTTTATAATTAATTTAAAACTTGTAACTGTACTCTGTAATAAATGTTGCGTGTAATACTTAAAAATAATTCACCTTCAAGGTTTGTACTCGTTACAAAATTAAAAGTTTCTTATGAACTTTTAACATTTTAATATAAACAATTAAAGTTGAGTTAAAATAATAAGTTTTATGCTTCGACATTTAAGGATATAAATATTATATTTTATAATAAACTTGAGACACGTATAAATGTTTATAACATATGCAGACAATTTGTCTGTCAAATATGTGGCTAACATATTTGTTCATTCACCTATGGGCGATAAAATACAATTTTAGACATATAATTACATTTCCGTTATATTTATTACAAAATATATAAATCTGAAAATAATTATTTCACAATTTTTACACTTCAGCAAACCATTTTGTGACAAACTTAATACTAGGTTATATATATTATACAATTTTCTTGTATATATCATTATTTATTGGTAGTTTTTGCCACCTACATATACGTTTTAACACTTTAAATCAGTGAAAGTTGTAACAGCGTCACGATTTCAAAGCAGATACTTCGATAAACTGTGAAAAATTGTTTATAATTAAATAATTAAACTTATTAAATAAATTATACTATGTACATATTGTTTAAGAAATATGAATAAATTTGCATTGAATATAATAATAAATTGTGCTGTAAAAATTGAACGGATAATTTTATGTTTTTAAATAAGGCGATGAAACTAAGAAAAATAATAATATGTAATGTTATAATATGTATTGCCTCGTGTTACATAACTACTATTGAAACAATCGCATTTTGCTCAAGCACATTAACTCATTACTCGTATATACGAGTATACTGAGACTCATAAAATTCTTCCCACCTGTACTCCTCTACTCACATTTCACCTAAACTTCAAAAAGTGGATAACTAATTGGAAAATAATTAATAAATTAACTAATAAAATATTCACATACATTAGTTCTATGAATTGGCTATCACAGATTTCGGATAAATGTGAAAATAAGATAAAATATTATATTATATTTTTTATTTTGAGTTTAGCCTTTAGGTACCTAAGTAATAAGAAATAAGAATTATGATAATTATTACTGTGTCCCTCCATTTCAGTACCTATTAATTTTCAAAAAAATATTATTTTAAAAGTATATTAGTACGGAATTTAGTTAATATTAACGGCAAACACTATATTAGACATTATAAGCATAATATGTATTGTATTGTATATAAATGCTCGCTGTCAACGGTTATATTATTTTACCATAGCAAACACCCATCCTCATCTCTTCACTGCAAATCGACTGTTCGGCCCTTTTTGAATGTTTTTATGAAGACGATTGGGCGTGACTCTCCCATCGGTGTGGCATTTAAGTGACATTCATATTTCACCGGTACAGATGTTGATCTTGTCAGGGATAAGAAATTAGCTCTACGAACACACCCACATGCCACGTTCGCTTTTTTCTTGATAGCCATCGCCGACACAGTTTTTCAAAAATAGGTACACGCCAGCCTACGAGCAATTATTATTTTATCGAACAAGTGGGCGTTTTGCCCACTAGAAATTGTGTATCTACTATCGTGACATCATGTATGTATGTACCTATGTATGTATGAACCAAAAAGCATTGTTTTTATTGTTTTTTTATTTTATTTAGAAACTTACTCCCAGCAATGTGCTGATTACATAATATAATATTTAATAAACCCACCGAGGGTTTTTTATGTATTGAAAAAAGTATTTGTTTGTAGGGTTTTATATTAAAAGTTTAAAAAATGTACTTATACTAAACTATATTAATAATTTTAATATGTAAAAATCAAAAAAAAGTTCTATACATTTTAATTATAAATACGGTCAGACATTCAAAATTAAAACTAAATTGTATATTATTACATAAATACATTTATGACTAGCTTAAAAATATATGTGTGTCAGATAATCTATTATCCTTTTATGCTGCAGCTTAAATGTGTTATATTATTATGTGTCAGCCATAATCGACATCTAGTTAAATTCCAGTCAAATATTCTGTGGTATATATGAATATTAAACTAAACGAATTAATCTTGATTAAATTGAATTCGAAATAGTAGGTAATATTTGTAGTCAATGTTTTGTTAGATTTATATTTTTTGATATAAATTATTAAGTAAAATAATACAATAACTATTTATGTTATAAACGCGTTAATGCGGTATACATTAATTTAAAATTAATAAACCTAAAAATAAAAGTAAAATAAAACTACAGGTTTAAATTCGTTTAATATTATCATAAAATTCTTACCACCCCATTAATGTCACACTGCACATAATTTTGGGCCCTTATACTGAAATAGTACGAGCATTACGAATATCTCTACGACCGTGTTTGCACATAATACTATAGCTAGTGTACCTATATAATGCAAACAATATACGAAAGTGAAAATTACATAGTAAAAAGAATGCTAAGTATTTACCAATTGTAAACTCTAATGGGGTAAAAACGTGAAGCGTTCACTTTAGGTACCCTAAGCTTTGTCACGTGTGTACGGTTCTGTTGGAAGGTAGGAGTTTTCTCAAGAATCCTCGAGTTTCTGTAACCATTCTCGTAGAAATTCATTTTGGTGAGTGGATTGTGCCACCTGCATCGTGTTGTTCTATAATATTTACGTCCCTTAACAGTCACTATTCAATTTCCATGCATATTATAAAACATAATATCAATATGATGTTCGGTCTTGTTATGCCACTCGAATAAATATGTTTAGAGGTTTGTTTAACGGTTCTGCCCATGGACGAGAATACGATCACGTACTAGAGATGTATATTATACATTAACATCAAGTTCCTACACTTCCAGATTTGAATACAAAATATGTATATTGTACATCAACCGCTCTACTTTAGCAAGTTTATCTTTAACTTATATAACTTTAATCTGCAGCATATGTTTTTTAAAATACTATCAAAGACAATTTTTTATTCATACTTTGAATTCATCGAATAAACTACTTATTCATTTATTGATTTATTTTCATATAATGATTACATTTTATACGAATACGCGCGTATATTGCTATAGGTGTGCATTTTAATACTTATTTTTTTTTTAATCAATTTTTTCCTAAGATTTTCAACGATATTGATGTCTATATTTAGAAAAACTTACAAGAATACAAGCCATGCCTAAAATTTACTATCTATAGATAGCCTCCTTATTGGTGTAGTGATTGAACTTAAGAATTTTGTTTGAGAAAATGTAAGTACCTACTCATTTATAATTTAGCTATAATCATCAGCTTAAAGGTTTATCGATAATTATTCCCACTTGGTGTTTTCTTTAGTTTGACATCCTTATTACTTTTACTACACATTTCGAGAACCCGGCGTGGCCAATAATTTATAGAGTGTTCATATTTTAAATTCTGATTTGTTATTTAAATTTATATTTTAATAATATTGAAGCTTAAAAGTTAAATTGTAATAACAGAAACTGAGTTTTCTCGTTAATTAATAACTAGGTACAGTATTGTTATTATTGTTATATCAATAATAATCCACACTGATTAATGAGTAATGACTATACAAATTGGGTTGTATTTTATATTATATCTTTTTTGAATTAATTATAATTCAAAATGTGATTCTGAAATTAACCAGTTTTTCGTTTGGCAAACACATAATTAATGTCATGGATAATTTAGTCTTTGATACAAAGGAATAATTGAGTGTCAAATGTATTTGAGTACCTATTTGTAATAATTTTAACATACGAAATCATATATGGTTGAAAACAATATTATATTTAATAATATGTTTATTAAGGTCATCATATTTTTATTTAAAAATGTTAAACATGTTTTTGTTTTTAATCTAAACAAGGAAACATTTTTAATTTTTTGTTTTGTAATACAATATGTATTTATAGGTCATAGGGCTATAGTAATATTTTATCTATGATGGATATGGAATACTTTCTGGATTAGTAATATTATACACAACCATTATTTTACCATTTTTAATTAAAATAATGATAATTGTTTAAAAAATGCTTCATTGATATTTTTTTTTGATTTTAATATTTAAAACACATATTTGCAACACATATATATAGTATAGAACTATTAATGAAGACGTATCTAATTTTATAGTGATCTATTATTTTTAAATTTCAACTTTAAATAAATTGTAATCATATAAACTGCAGTAGTTCAATATTTCAATGATTTATAAAATATAAAACCCAAATGGTGATTTTATTTGAATTTAATATTTTCCTAATAGTAGTATATTCCGAGTAATTCATAGCATTCGAAAATAAATTCTAAGTGTCAATGAAATTTATTGAACTGTCTATTGTATACCATAAAAATGTATTTCTATGTCATTTAATTTGCATTTCAAAATAAATTATTATATTGACAGAACGTGATAAAAAAAATAGAAATTGTCTTTCGTATTATATTATGAAATATGTTTACATATTATAATGTTCAGCTTCCCTGTTGTTTTTAAACCACTTTTTACTATTTTTAAAATGTATACAACTAACTGTGAATGAAATAATATAACTAAAGCATCCTTTATTCCTCTGAAAGTTGTGTGTATTTTTTAATTTCTTTGACCGATAAGTGGCCCTTAATTATATTTTACTCTATAAAGTGTATAGTAGATATCTACATTTAGTACCTATACAGCTGCAATAATAATCGTAAATACTCGCCGAAGGAGTACATCGTGTTTTCTGGTTTTCTGTTCACTATAGTTATTATTCGGCCGCGAGTTAAGTTAATAGCTGAATGACACCGATTTGACGAACTAGAAATTCAAAAAATAATTGGCTCTGGTTTTTCGTAAACGACATAATAATTCTTTCCATCGTCATGCCTCATTATGCACGCTTTGTCAAAAACGTTTAAGCGATCACAACGAATTTCCACAAGTGTTTATATTACGCGTTCCGATTAACGCATATTATACGGGAAATAATAATTAAATTTCACCGAAAGGATAAGGATATATATAATGAGAATAAACTTGCAACTAACTATTAGAACTCATAATATTATTTATATATATAAATATGTTGCACTTACACCAAATGATTTTCGATAAATAATAATAATAATAATAATAATAGATACAAGGACGATAAACGCAAATCGTACGCATAACAATACAATTCATATTATTACACAGATACGAAACTCGAGTGTTTAAAATGAATAATTGTTAAATTGTTGTTCGTAATCGATCGTATTTAATCATCATCATCATCGTCATCATCACCATAATCATCATCATTATTGTTGTTATTGTGCAATAAGACGGTGGAGTTGCGATGAATCGGTCAAATAATGTAGGTATATTTTACGCGACAGACTCTTGTCGATTGGACGTACCTTAAAATAATATAAGTAGTTGCTTAAATATCTTATTATACAGGGTGGTTAATTTAACGTAAGACACTCATTATTTCATTAGACACAAACGTTTTTTGAAAATGTTTCTTTTACTTCATTTGAAGTCGTTATAAAAACATTTTTTTGAGAAGAAAAATGATATTTTTTCTTTTTTTATCGTTATCATTTTAAAAATATTGTATTCTTTTGAATGACGACATACATTTTTAACATCGTGTACAGAAAAGTAGAATATTATTTCGAATTTTTCGATCTCATCGTAAACTACTATTCCAAAATTATATTCGTATATTTTGAAGTACTACCCCAAACATATTCTGCTTTGGAACAATAGGAATTACAAAATAAATACAAGTTGTCATCGGAAAAAGTAAAGAGGTAAAATCCGATGACGATAAAAAATATTAATTTTTTTGATGAAAATGTTGTACTTAATGTTTTGAAACGATGTAAGTACGTAAATAAATTGTTTCCAAAAATGTTAATATCTTTTGAAACAATGATATTATTATAGTGTGTTATTATTAAGTCGAATGGATCACCCCGTACATCACAATGTATATAATATTATGTATTTAATCATGCAAACGAAGAGAGTACATCACCGTGTCTCGTGCATTTCCGCCACCGCCTACCGGAATGATAATAGTAATGCGATTTGAAAACGGTGTGACGGGTGTTGACGAAGTGGTGTCGGCGGGGGGGTGCACTCGTACGCGCGGCGGCGGTAACTCGATTACGGGCGTCGTCGTCGTCGGCGGAATCGGCTTCTGCGTCTGCTACTACAACTACTACTACTACAGACTACTACTACTACTACTACTACTACTACTACTACTACAGCTATACAGTTGTCGTGTCGTCGTCACCGTCTTCGGTCTTGTATTTAATTTGAACGAGGAACCGGACAAACTTGCGTATTTATAGTATATATTATATTATTATATATAGTATACCTATACCTGCGATTGCTGTATTATAATGCGACCGTGTCGTCGTTGCAATCGCGCGGGATAGGTTCCGTTGCACTTTGAAAACTTCAATTCGTTCTCATTTGCACCGGATGTGCATGTTTTTTGCATTTCCCCCGGGGTAAACACTATATGGATTCGCGGGGGTGTGCTTTATTTATCTCTCCTGCGTGGCGTCTTTCTTTCTCTTTCTTTCTCCTTTTTTCAGTCCCTCTCACTCACTCTCTCTCTCTCGCACCCCTTATAAGGCGTTTCCTGCTCATGCCGCCGGACTACGTTTGTTGTCTTACACGTCTTTCTCCCTACCGTCATCGAGTGAATCTCGAGTGAAATAAAATTCAGACAAATTTTCCAACGTGTTCTTATTATAAACGTTTGTTTTCGCCTGAAATTTTCTATAAACGTTGTTTCCGATTGAATATGAACGCGTTTTTGTATAATTTTTCCCTTACGTTGTTTATACAGTCGTATGAAGGACAAGTTTGCACATGGGTACGTTTACTTTTGCAGATTTGCCTAATCCGGTAAAAAAATGTAGTCTTTTTATTCTAAGCAAATATCAGTTTTTATAATATGATAATAAACATACGTGTTATATGCCAATCGTTAAGCCTGTTAATATTTGATATTATAGTATATTTTATAAATATATTTTTCTTCCAACGATCGTATACCTACCGTTGTGCTGTAAACTAGACTTCCGTGCAACAACTATAATACCTATGTATTGAAATAAATTAGAGACAAATTTTGTTTTTTTTTACTATTGTTCGTTTTCATATTAATTTTCATCAGATTGTATTTTTAAAGTGAATCGATCAATTTTAATGCATCGTGTACGTCGACCCGTCAGTACGGCGTATCGTATAGGTAATTCAACTACACCCGTGTCAATGTCAATTTAGCGTATGGAAAAACGATTGGCTATACGAAGAGTAACATACAGTTTCTCCTCAGCGAAAACGATTTACTATATTGACTTAGACTTAAAATGCCATTAAAAATAAAAATTCATACTCAAACAAGGCGTACATTATGCGTATACGTGTTATGCACCTTTATGTACATATTGTGTATGCAGGGAGCTTGTCTAAATTGTTATCAATTGGAATTTAACTATTATAATACTAATAATACGTATAACAACAATGGAAACATCGCCTTCTGACCATTCTATATTATACGAACATAATATTATAATCAAAGGAAATTATTTTGAAAAGGTTTTAATATATTTTCTGATGATTTTGAGTATGTAAAAATGTTTTTGCATAAAAAATAAAAATCACTTAGTTAATATAGAAAGAAAAATAATATATGAATATGACAAATCACAAACGTTCTATTTTTTCGATTTGTTTTTAATTTTTTCTCTTAAATTAATGTTTAAAATAGCATTTATATTTTCAATGGAATATATATATAAATATTTTTAATTACATTGATATCTTATCTTCATAAATCCTTACTACGAATTCATTCATGTTCGTTTAAAATTTATTCTTTTGGAAAATTACAAACTATTGTATGATTTTATCTTAACGTATAATTAGATTTATATTTATGAATATTTTTCATATTATCTTAATATGAAAATATATACCTTGAAGATCTTTTACTGAATGGATGCACATTTAACTTAATAACGCACAACGAAGCTCAATAAAAACAAATCATTGATCTTGTTCTGTTATTTCCATAAAAATACAATTAAAATAAAAGATATATTTTTATAATATTATAAAAACAGTTTTACATCTAGAGTTTCACTTTTAAAGTCACTGAAACATTTATAAAAACATTATACTTCGGTGAACTATGCAAAATATTTCAACAGTTTCAATCCATGCACTTCAAAAACCATTGCTATTAATGGCATAACCATAAATTTAAACTGTCGAAACGCTAAACATTTTTTGATGACATTTTAAGCTAGGGAGGAAATAGCGCAAAGTCACGGATAGCTGATTTCCAAGACATAAGGGTTGCTTTCCCCCTGTACGAATGCGAAATTGAAATTGTGACAAGACATCAATTTTTAAAAGCCAATAACTACAATATTATGTGCGCTGGTTTGTGAATAAAATGTATTTTTCTAAAAATTTGCAATACACGTTTCATTATATGGGCGTAGGTACGTGTTTGAAATTAACTGTCATTGGCTGTCAGATTTAAGCGTGAAACAGTTTATCGTACACAATGGAAATTTAAATAATACCGCAAAGAATGTATAAAGTTTTTCCTCGGGGTGGGTATTGTTTCGAAGACTCTGCGTGCACAAATATTATAGTATACAACGTTCGGATTATTATGTATGGAAATGTGTCATTACGTCAGCAGTAGTCGGGTGAATCCATTTTGGTCTTACGCGTTTTCTTGTTTTCACCCGAGCACCCCTATACACAATGTCTGCAGCACAATATCGTTTCAAGTTTCCCGGTTTGTTATGCAGTATAGTTAGTACGACTATGTCTCACGGAAACGGCGGGCCTCATATTAATTTGTTATTATATTCTTTTCTTGTTATAAAATAGGTAGTTTACTCGCGGTCGATAAATATATATATATATATCTTTTTAAGCAACCACCCCTTGTTTTTTATTAGGCTTATTAAAAAAGAACTCGTGATTTTACAAACCCCGCAGGGTTTAAAACGGAGTTACGTTGGCAGGCACCGCGTTTCATATATACGCGGTAATCCTGAGGTTTGATTATAACCGTGAAAAAAAAACCCAGAGACTTGCATTTTAAACACGCAGGGAACCCCTTAATGGTAATTAAATCACGTAGTACCTGCTACGTTTTGGCGTATCGAAAGGTCATTTATTGTTACGGAAATTGCCATTCGTTTATAATATTATTTTAATCTCCGCTGCACCGTCACCAAGTGGTTCGTTGGGTTCGATTCACGACGACGTGCATACTGAAGCGTATAGTTCCCCAAATGGAAAAGGATTCAAAACAGGTGCAAAATCGACACTGGTATACGATACGTGTCTAGTATAAACCACTCACAAGTGAATAGCGATGAATATTATGGATAGAGCGGCTCCCCCAGCACACATCATTTTATCAACGCCGGAGAATTTATATTATGTATCTTTTTTTTTTTTACCATAGATCGACTACCTATAGTTTATTATTGTTTCTACGTTGAGGCAAAAATCGGAGTGAAAACGATCACGGTTAGGGGTAAATAGTAAATACAAATAAAAATCATACTTTGGATCGGTTTCCGAGTCATCATCATCATCATCATCCGCAATAATAGACAATTCGCGGCCACCCCAGACACACTGTGTCGTGACTTCGCAGTAGCACGTGATAGCCGGAAGCAATGGGACTATTATATGCGCAACATAATATATTATTATTATTGTATTATTACAGTTCCAAATTTCTCGCACACACACAAAATAAAAGTTTCAGCGGGTTATCCGATGCACCGCTCGATGTACGCGTGTTGTTTATTGTATACCTACCTACCAAAGACTTTGCCAGTGTCGCACGCACACGGTCGTATTTCATAAAACTTTCGGATAAAAATTAGTTATAATAGGTACAAAGGGAGACTCGTCGACCTGAGTAGTTGCTGCGGGAACGCTTTTCCAACTCCGACGACGTCTTAACACGCGTATTACATGTATAATTTACACTAAAATAGTATAATATTCCGCGACGATAAGCCGCCGCAGGTCTCTCTTTCCTGACAGTTTCTTCCGCCGCGTGGCATGCACGTGTCACACACACACACACACACACACACACATGCGCTGACTTACAAACATATCATAATTATATCATGTAAATTATTGAAACGTTTTAATATTAATGTGTGTATGATGTTCGATGAACACGACGACCTTTACGCACAAATCAAATTCGGTCCCGAGCACTTTTGCGAAATTGGAAACTGTCAAGTGCGAATAATGCGTTCTTCGTACACACTAATATTGTATTCCATATACCCCTCGCGTGACGTGTTTAAGATGACTCGGATAACCTTTTGGGTATGACTGATTAATAATGTATAGTTACATCATTAATATTGTTAATATAATGTTTTGTTCCGTCGTATACGGTGCTAAAGTAATATTGCAGACGATATTTTTAAAAATTACACAATAATAATTACAACAGCAAAAACAACCACGGTATATTACAATTAATGTGAGATACCAATTAGTTTATATATATAAATTAGCCTATCACACGTCATAATAATTTACCATATTGAGACATCAGGGGTGTCAAATCAATCTTTGTCACCCGCACACGTGATGTAGACGAATTCATTTTTCAAGAACTTTAAATTACTGTACAAATATAAAATCCATAGGTACCTATAATAGCTGCTGAGCTGGTGACTTGTTTAACAAAAAATTATAAAAGTATATTTTATTGTATTTAAATTATGACTAATAGAATACAGCCATAAGTCATAAACTCATAACTTACTTATAACTTTAGAAAATAGTTAAGTAACATTTTATATTTTTATGTCTTGTGTAATAATTTATAAATATTTAATTTGTCCGAAATTCCAATAAAAACAACATAATTGGAATTTATAATATCAATGTAGTAAAATATACTTATTCTAAATATACCTTATAATACATTTTTTTCGCAAAATGTACGCAAAATGTTTTAATTTAATACAAAAACTTATAAATTATATCCAATATTAAATTGAACATTGTGCTTATTGGTTTTTCTTTTTTGTTTTTATCTTCAGGAGCCGCTTCAGCTTCCAAATTATATACGGACGCCATAATGAGATTGGCCAAACAATCACAGCAAGGAACTTGGGGAGGATCAGCCGATATTGGTAAGTTATCATAAGACATTATCTTCTCCTATACGTATAAACGACAATGGCACCTCTACGAGCGGAATTGTGGAAATAACGTGTAATTACATTTTGTCACAATATTGCATACCTATACTTAGTTGCATATTTTTTTATATTCAATCACACGTATTTTTAATTGCGTTTGACTAGAGATTCAAATTGGTAAATTATTCATGCCCAGAAACAATTTGTTCGCCTTTTTATTTTTATTATTATTATTATTTGATTTTTCACCCGACAACACGTCACGTGTTTTTGTGCAAACAAATCGATTTGTCGAGAAAATGGCAACCGGCTAATTCCTGTCGTTTTCCTCCCGAAAGGCTATGCAAATACAAGAGATAAATATTGCATTTTCGACTCGCATTTCTCAACCCCTAATCCTTGTCTCTGTGTCGAATTAACAATCAACCACCGACAACTATTGTTCAAATATTGGTTGTTATTTTTTGTTTGTCAAATGTGACATTAAAAATAAAAATATATGTTTAAAAAAAAAAAAATTAAATAATAAAAGAATTGCGTTTCAGACGATTTATTTGAATTCTATTCTCTCAATGGATCTCAATTTTATCCAACATATTGTTCTGTCAGCCACATTGGTATGAAGTCGTGTATAGTTGTATTAGATATATCGTATAGCAGCTATAGTAGTATAGTGTACATATTATATATTATTTACATTGTACTAGTATATATTATAATTCTGTCATCTAGTTCCGACCTTGTTTAATATTTATTGCAACAGTATTTGAGCTGAAGCAATAAAAATATATTGTCATTTATCGAATCGTTAATTCAATAAACTTAGAAAATAAAATCGAAAACATTAAAAACGACAATAAAATAAGTTTGTGGTGAAATAAAGTTTAAGTGTACAAAATATATAATGGAATTAATATAATGTAGTATTTTCATTAGTAAAATAATTATTTTTTTTATGATCCGGAATAAATCAGTATAATATTATATAGGATTATAGCCATATAGGTAGATTTACGTGACTGCGTTTATAAAATCTAATCTCCGATACGTGTCAATGATAATATCACCAGAAAAAATATCGATAATACGTCAGATTATCGCTTTTATTCATATTCCTTATTAAGGGTTTATTATAATAATATGATAGCTCGGCTCTATCCACCGCACTGCGTTCGAACCTTGTGAAATTACATAACTTTGGTTATTAAGGTGGCTATAGATAGGTATACTTTTCTTTGTACACGAAACCCTGTAGTAATATAAACTTGCGCCCTTCTTGATAACAGGCATGGGTAGATCAAGTGTGTTATTAATACCTACGTACATGAGATCCAACCGTTATCAGATTCCTTGACTAGAAATTCTTGTTGGTGTAAACTGTACATAAAACAACATAGTACGGTGTTCAAAATAAAATAAAAGTGATTCTTGTTTTTACCGCAAACTATAATAAATTCAAATTATGACCTGATCAAGACGTTCAATTGGAAATTACATTTTGGAGTAGGTCACAAAGTTTTTTTAATGCTAACGTTATCGAGAGATAATATTTAATGTTGTGAAAATAATAGCGATTTTCACTATTGTCATCAATAGGTGATTAAATTATCGACCAATGTAGATTATGATAAATCGTTAAAATATTTTAAATTGTATTTTTCAAAAAATAAATGCTTTTCTTTAAAAACGTCGTGCTATCGATATATTATAATTAAAAAGTTAAAACCTTTCTACCTTAATAAGCACAATTCACGAGCACCGCCGTATCATGGTGACATGATTTAAATTCCAATTGTATCATTACGACAAATAGAATGTCCTTAAATGATTTGGTTAAAAAAACAGCGTTATTTACGAGTAGATTCCGTTTAGATTTAATTTATTTTGTTGTACTTCTGTAGTAATTATAACTGTGTAAAGAGTTTTGGAAAATCATCCAACTATTATACGTAGCCAGTCATTCTCATATTATGTATAATACAATGAAAAACCTACAGAAGTATATCAAATAAATTTGAGCTAGCCGGTAAGTACATTTTTCATATTATGATTAAATATATTGTATACGTAGCTTATTAAATAGTTGAAGCTTCCGCAGAGTGGCAATATACTAATGAATATATCCAATTATACCTACCTATCGATATTTTACCTCTGTGTAGAGCAATCATATTTTATGGTATTATTTCGTTATATTTATTTGTACTATGTATATTTTATATGACTAGAATAAACTATATTCTATCTAGATACCTATCATATTATTATTATATGGCATACGAAAATCATAAAATTCACTTATCGTATGCGTCCCTACTATAATCCTTATATATTATATATAGATTGTAAATAAACAGAAGAATTAAGTAAAAAAAAAAACTCTCATAATATAATATATACTTCTATGAAATATCAATAATATTACGTATAGTCTACTATGCGTTTAATAGTATTGAGGTTGTTTTTAGAACAATAACTCAACAATGTATTTATACCCCTTAAACTTATATATTATAATAATTTTCAAATTTACATAGTTAAATATTTTTATGTTGTAAAATGAAAAAGAAATATTCTATAGCATAACATTACTATTATTATTATACTATCTTGTTGTATTTGACGTTTACAAAACAACGAGACTAAACATAATGGGATTGAAATGGAATAAAATATGTCAAAACTCAAAATCTCATGTGTACTGTATTGGTTGGTAAATATTATAATCACATTGCCTTTGATTCGAATGAAAAGCCATTCGATTGAATCGTCTAATCTCTGCCAAAAATGTTTGTACGAAAGATATTGTCATGTATGTTAAAGGACGGTGCATGTTAGAGTGTTGTTATTAAAGAACAACTATCTTCTAAAGTCAATCCGTGATTAATTTGATTATGCATATTGTGCAAATTTGTATTTAAAAATGAAAAAATACGAATATCATAACTATTACATTAAATTTATAATTGCTATAGCACGTACAGTGCGAGGATATAGAATTTCGTTGGTTTTTTTAAAGTTTGGATCGATTTGTGTGTTACCTACTATACAGGTAGTCTGTAGAAACCAAAAAATACTGACTATACATGATGGGATCGATATAAAATAAATGTCAAAATCTCATATTTTATACTGTATTGGTAGGTAAATATAATCACATTGTCTTTGATCCGAATAAAAAGCCATTTGATTGAATCGTCTTTAATCTCTGCCAAAAATGTTTGTACGAAAGATATTGTCATGTATGTTAAAGGATACTGTTATTGTGTTATTATTAAAGCACAATTATCTTCTAAATATAATTCGTGATGAATATTTGACTATCCACATATTGTGCACATTTGTATTTAGAGTGAAAAACGACTTACACGAATTCTATTAAATTTCTATTATATAGGTACCATATACATCCGACCAGTGCAAGGATATAGAATTTCGTTGGCGTTTTACAGTTTGGATCGTTATGTGTGTTACTGAATAGTCTGTTGAAACCAAAAAATAAAGGAAATTGTCTGTATAAGATTGGATTCGAAAATCTAATATTTCACTGTATTGCTGTCAGTCTTTGTGATTGTAAAGATTATTCTCCCTTCTCTATACAAAAAACTTGGTTGGATAAAAAATATCGTTTGCTTTAGTCGTATATTACATACATAGTATGTAATATAGGTACATCCATCTCCCTATTTTCATTAAATCTTTTTAATTTTAACAAATTCACATCATTGTAAAAATTGACTTTTATAATAGTAAAAAAACATTAACCTTGTTATTCTTCATTGTACTTGTACGCAATATATTTCTAAATTAACTTTAAAAATAAATTAAGATAATATAATATAATATAAAAGATAAATAAAAAATATTTTTCATTTCTAAACAACAATAGTGCGAGTATGATGAATAATATTTCTTAAAATATATTTGTTTTTCTTAATTGGTTATATGAACAATATTTCTGTTTTTAGTATTAATAATAACCGAAACATTTATTATCATTATTTTCAATAATATTATATGCTGGTAACAACTCGGGTAAACGTCGTTTTCCTGTTGAAATCTGCTTGTATACGAGGGAGTGAAATGGAAAAAAATCTCGTACACCCATAATTCTGTCAAATGTATTGTGTTGGTTGGGGTGTTCTACCGATAAAAGTTCCCCCAACCCTTCCCATCCTAACCTTTTGAAATTTATTGTGGCGCCATCATACTAACAGTGTTTTTCAAATAATGAAAGAGCAGTGATTTTGAGTCAAAGGCCGTATAAAAGCCTGAAACCCCGAAGATAAGCTAGTTTCCAGGGGGTAGGTTGGTTTTTTCTTGGTTTTCTCGCAAACGTTCCGAAATTAAATACAGCAACTATAACAAGAGCGGAGTAGGTAGTTGAACCGTGGTAAACGAAGACTTACAACTACTTAAGGGATTTCTGTGTTCAGGTTTCGTCATGACTCCTCGACACATATACCAACACCCGTCCGTCAACTAGGGGTAAACGGCTCTTTGCCGCCCTCAGGTATAGAAATACGATATCATCAAGTTTACTGTTAAATGTCATATGATATATCACAATAGGATACGGTTGGTTGGATTTTTTTAACAACACGCGCAGGTAATCGGAAATAATGTACGAGGAATTTAAGGATTCTTATAACTTATTATTTCGTAATGGTTTATTATTATAATAATTATTATACTTATGTCGGCCATGGAATCGTAAATTGTAATGACATTGTAAAAATAATAATAATGCAGTAAATTAACGTAAATGCGATTGATATTAGTTTTCGCTGTAAAAAATATATAATGATAAATCGAATTAACTTTCAAATCTAAATTAAGAAATAATTCTGAGTTATATATAAGATATAAAGTTAAGAACATTTATTTAGTTCTATCAAAACTTTTTTAATAGATGTAAAGCAATGTAATTGCTTATAATATGCAGAATTAAGACGATAGTCATTTTGAAAACTACAAAAATTATGATCGTAGTAGTTATACTTAGTTTTTCGTAAATATGTGTATAATAAAATGTAATTATTTCAATGTTAAAATAATTAATTTGATGCCTGTTAATTATTATTAGTTACTGCAAATGTTAAACTTTAACTTTAAAGTACGATTTCATTTTTTATAGTACCTATGCGTACTTATTCATATTTATTAAACAGCAGGCGCCCAGAGCAAATAGACTAATATCAGTGAAATACTGTTTAAAATATTTAACAATGTATTTTTCTTATCAATTATTAATTAACCGATGTTGGATGCATAATCAATAGTTATGATAAATAAAAAAAAAAAATTAGAACTAGGCATTGTCATTCTTTTAGAATCGATTGATTCGTTAAATACGTTGTTCTTAAAACAAAAATGTCTTAAAATATATTTTGGTTTTCATATTATGTTGCATAGTACTTACCAACCTAATTCTTTGGTTAATATTTTAATCAAATTAACAGAAACAATATAATATAACAATATTAATGTTGTATAACATGTCTAGTCGGTATTAGAAAATGTCCAATCGCGATATATTTTTAAACAAATTAACTATTATATTAAAAAATAAAAATATTACTATTACAACTCTAAACCGACTAATTCAAATTTCTTACTTTTGTTTTTGGGTTTGAATATTATTCTAAAACGATAAAAACGTAAATTACATTTCTGGGCAGTCATAAATTTCAAGTCGTTCTGGTGGTGATACCTACAAATAATACAACAACGTTTCTTTTATTCCCGAATTAAACCACTGTGCCTAAAAATAATATTTAAATAATAATATCTGGTTGGTACGTGGTTGTATAAGTAGGCATACATTATTGTTAAGTTCGCACTTCCCTTTTCGTTACAAGTTGAATAAGTCATTTACCGTTTTACGACGTCACGTTGTCGCCCGCTACAAGAGAATACAGAGTACATTATATAAGTAGGTAGGTACCTCTCGTGAAATATTACCTTTGCAGCGATATACAGTCGCTGCTGTGATACGGCCGAGGTAATAAAACGTCGTTGCTCGAGCGAAATTCAACGGCCGTATAACCGCGATTAACCGGTAAAGGTTTTTTTTTTATATTTTTTTAATACAAGATAGTATCCCATACCAAATCTATATAATATATCTGACAGTTGCGGACCGTGAGGTGGTCTACGTTTTTTTTTCACTCGACGTAAACCATTAAAAATAAATAATTAACTAGATATACCTCTAACCAACTGTTGACAAGTAGTATATTATTCGTCGTTCGATTTTTTATCTACATAATATCATATATAATATATGTATTTATATATATTTGTCCAATATAAAAAATAGCGATTTAGACATCGGAGTTTCGTCTGTATTGACGAGAAAATTGTACGACGAAAAAAGAAAAAGTTTGCTTTTGTCGTTTAATGACTGCATGTTGTGTTTTTATTCCCCCAGGGAAAACGCCATGTGTAAACTTTCAGTCTCAAGCTCGACGAACATTAACTTTTGCGTTTCGAAACTGCGGACTTATTTCTTCTGCATTGTGTTGCCTCTATATACCACCCGATACATAGGATTGATAATATTTTATATACTAGGGAAAACCGTTTGATTTTCTGCTGAGTATTTCCTAGGATTTTATAAAACTATATTATTATTTCATAAATAAAAGCGATCGACATTTCTATAGGTGAATTTGATTACAAGTTTTCCTATGATGCATAATATAAATACAAAAAAATAATTAATACGTTTCAAAATGTGTATTAAATTATTACTTATGATATTGTGAAATTTTTTTTATGATTTAAAAGTCATATAACTGCACAAACCCCCAAGTTCGTATTCGTATTATTAGTTGTTTTTGTCTGTACCTTTTTGTGTTTGTTTTGTTGTAATGAAACTATCAGTTGGACTTCAATTATAATATTATTGTTACTTTTTATTCAATTAGAATAATTTGAAATTTTTAAAAATTAATTTTTAAATAATTATAAAGTGCAAATAATTTAAAATGAAATGTACAATATTATTGAATTGAAAAAAATGGCTCTAATTCCATCAAATGTATATTGTGCATGTATAGTGTATACTGATATTCGTACAAAATTATATAAAACGTCTGTTAAACTTTACTGGTCGTACATGAAATTCCAAAAGAGTTTATTGCTAAATGCTAATACACTTCTTATAAAAAATTATTATACATTCGTATAATAAATTAAGGAAAAATAATTATATTTCTAATAATTGATTACTTAAAACGTTGTTGCATACCTACCTATTTGTATTATGATCATGTTATCAAGGAAATATTTTATTTGGGTATGATTGTCTCATATGAACGCTTCTTTGTTCTTACTAACCGTATTTCAAAAAAAATATCTATCGACACAATCAAATAATTAAAACCAATATTCTTTAGTTGTTTACAACATAATATATATTCTTAATAATAAGAAATAATGACACAGATAATTTAAAATGGACTCACAGTTATTGAAAATTTTTTTTTCTTCTACCTCCCAACTTGCTATCGAAAGTAATATTATGAAGTTAGGTTGGAAGGGTATATAATTTGTATGAATATTTCACATTTTATTATAAAAATATAGTTTTTAGTACTTTTTACCCTGTCAACTATATATAGCTGCTGTGCATCGTTTACTTGCGGTTTTTAATATATTATTATATTATATGGTTCGTCCTCGGGTTAGGCTTAAAAAAAATTCTCCGCAACAGAGCTTATTACGCGCGTCTTGTTCACTGGGGCAGCTCCCCCAGGCAAACGTTATTATTATTCCATTTTCACACCCGACCGAGAAAAGCCAGATATCAAGTGGCCGCTGGGGGAGGGTCGAATGGTTGGCAGAATGAATAAGAAAAACTCCTCTCGTATTATCAGCCGCATCATCCTGACAGATATGATCAGAAAAAGTTAAATCCTCACTTCGTCACTATTCCACCGCGGCTATTCGGGCGGAGGGTGTTTAGACCGTATGGGACGTGAAGGTGGCCGTGAAGAAGACGTGAGGAGATTAAATTGCAAATCCCCGGGCCCATAAAGCAGAACGGGTGTGACATCTGCCGTTGACAACGCGCGTGCGAGTATATGGAGAACGAAGAAGAAAAAAAAATGTCGGACAGTTTTTACCTTATTGTCGTGAAATATACGATCCCGTATAGTAATATGGGCTGAAAAGGTCGTAAATTCACAAAGAGTCCCTGTGCGTAATGGACGCGAGGGCAGGCGACGAGAAAACACATTTTGGGTGTGTAGAGTTTTTGTGACACCGCCGCCGCACCGCCCGTCGTAGGGTTAGTGTGGCCAAAGGTTAGATACGCAGCCCAAATAGAACGCTGCAGTTCAACTTGTTTGCTGTTTCTTTTAATACGGAGAACTTCTGTTGACTGTTTTAATTGCAATGAAGAAGTTTTGAATTATGTAAACAATGATGAAAAAACATTTGGTAAAAATTCAAAAGTATAATATATAAGTTGCAAAGTCATGAACTCTGTTTTATTTATTTTAACTGGATGGTATAGCGACCATGGCCAAATTACTTTTATCTCAACGGTTTTATTTATTCTGTTCTTTGTATGGTCATTAAACAAAATTTGAATTATTAAGAGATGAAACGCTATGTTCCTTTATGTAACATGCATCATCATAATAATACTATTAAATATAAAATATTATATGGACGGCGTTCGTTATAAGCAATATCATAACAACGTTACCTAGAATATTGTTATAAGTTAATTATTTTTTATTATTATTTCATTAAATTCGTATATTTCAAAATATATATTAATATTTTGGACAATGATCGAGTATAAAATATAATTATTTTATGGGTTTGTTTAAGATACGGTTTATTTGTCTGTCCTACACTATACTGCAATTTCTAAAAGTTTTCGGACATAAATTACAACGTTTACCTTTTGATAATAAATAATAATATATTCATATTTAAGTACACGTTTCACTGGTATATTGGATATTTACGTTCAACGTGAATTTGAGTCCTTAAATGTAAATTTTGCGAGTTAATTCAGCTAAAGAAAGTTAGTGATGAGTAGAGATAAATCAAACGTAGGTATGTAAATATAAACTGTAAACTATACTGACTATCTGGATATAAGCGGTTGTGAATATGCATACTTTTGATAGTGTGTGTACTCAAGAGTATAAAGTTTACTATTATAATACATTAACTATATATTACCCCATTCACTATGTATACAAATATTATGTACCTTCAACCTTGTACCTATGTTCTATACCTACATTTATTTAACCAATAGTTTAATGTAGTTAGGTACCCGTAGAAATGCAAGGTTAGAAACTTATTATTGTTACATTAATATAAATTAATCATATTTTGTTCTTATAATTTTAGCGTAGGTTGCATTTATTTTTAACTGGTATGGTAGTATGATTTGCATAACGATGTGTACTTACGATTTTTTCATAAACAAAAAGTGAACAGTTTATTTTATTGTCCAATTACTGAAAAAAAATATGAATTATCATAACGTTTGTTTACGATTTCACGTTTTTACGTATTTTACCAAAGTAGGTGTATTTAATTGCTCAGTATATTTTCGTTTTGTAAAACGTAAACGTAAGTAATTATATTTGTTTGGACCTATATACCGTATATATCATTGTGCACGTTCAAACATTTAACTTTTTAACTGCGTCTTCTATTTCTTGCGTCTTTTTCATTTTATCTACACATAAAGTAAACATAGGTACTTTTTGAAGAAAAGTTCATTGTGGTATATATTATTCTGAATAGGTCCTTATTCAGGCCAACGGTTATAACATTGCATTGTGTGTCGTCCAGCGAGTCGTTCGATTTGTGAAAAAGAAGAAGTGAAATTGGAAAAAAAATGGCGTTTTTCATTGAACGGTGAAAAATCACGATCGCTATTAGATTTGTCGAGGGGACCATGGACTGTGCGGGGAAGTTGCATTTTGCCGTCCTGCTGCAGTACGGGAGCTTGCACGCACTACGCATATGTGAATGTGACAGCTGAAAACGTGTATTGTTGGGCTGGACCGCAAAGATATGCTTTTAAACTCTTTATCAGTTTATAGTTGATTACACATGACAAATGTACGGCTATTGTATGTGCATGTGGCGGCGGCGGCGGTGGTCGTGTTGTAATAACTCTGAAATGTGAAATTGTCGGCGGTGTCGTCCTGCTGAAGATTAGTCGATTGGAAATTAGAGAACTCGCGAATGTTGACGTTGAACAACTACCACCTACCTACTTGTTGTTTGTCGAAAATATAAAAATCGATGACTATAATTTATAGCTGTTATAATATAGGTACCCATAATAGAACGGAAAACTATTCTGGCTTTCACCGCGAATGCGGGTTTTCAGTCACCGAAAAAAGTCGGCCCGAGACCGCAATCGAATAGGTATTATTATTATTATTATTTTTTTTTTTAGAACAGCAGACCGACACCAAACATATTTTAACATTGTTTAGTAATAATGTTGGTCTATATCATAGCCTCTCGATATCCGTGGTTGTCTGGTCAGACAATCAATATACCTAATAATATTTCGATGAATTGCGGTTGTAAATAGGTAAACATTCGTCTACAAGCCTAAAACTGTAACGAAAACAATCCCGCGTAATATTGTTGAGTTAACATTAATATTCGACAAACGATGCAGTGACGCATAATCCATTATTCTCGTAGAATTTATCTTACTACATAATATTATTATTATAATGTTTGACGAGAAATTACCATGCCAAGTGAAAAACATTTGTCGGTAAGGTTATGGGTTTTGTTTAGTTTTGATAGTAGTACTCGAGTATTTCCGTTTTGTACCATAATTATTATAGTATTTAAACTTTAAAATCGCATAAAATATCCTCACTACAATGATAATATTATTTTGGATTTTTATATACGATGGGTAGTGTTTTTGAACACATATTTTGCGCGTACACAAATTTAATTTATGATTTTATGACATTTAATAGTTTTGTTTATTGAAAAAATTATAATAATCCATTTGTTAATATGCAAGTTGATTTTACGTTTATCTAACGCTTATTTGCATAAAATATTCCATAAAGATAACACCCCAATATATTATATTGTCGCACCCTTTTTTTTCATTAAAATCTGGAATACCATTTGATATTTTATTTTAACGTTAGCTTACTATGTTAGTAAATGAACATATTATTACATATGTACATACGCTTTTAACTAAAATTGTTACTTAAATATTATTAGATGTTAAATTTAGTTAACATTATGAATAGTTTCTTAGCTTGTTTATATTACTAAATTTTATACAAATATTTTTCTTACCCTAAAAACATAAATAAAGAACTACAACCGAAACAGTATACAACTACAGTATATGCTGGATCCATAGAATCTATAAATATAATTTGATGTTTATACTTATATTCGTTAGGTATACAATGTATAAAATAATAATACTTTTTTAATATTAATAGTTGTTAAGAAAAATTATTGACCAGGACAAACACCTAGTGTAGAAATTCTAAATATTGTACTATTTCAGGATTTTTTACTCTTGTAACGAAAACCCGTTGCTCACTCACTCCACTCGGACTCTTAAATGAGACTTTATTATCGATCTGTATTAAAACTGATACCAATTACATAGTGCACTTTACAGAAGCCCCATGTTGAGTATAGATACATGTTTCTATGTATTTATAACTTATAAGCATTCAGCTATTCAATCAGTTAATCCAATTTCTGTTCTACGAACCGAATCGTTAAAATCATGTTAGTTTTTAAAAATATGTTCATAGAAATGGAAAATAAAAACTTCCAATAAACTAGAATTTACTTACATAATAATATAATTTAATGTGTAATGAAATAATTCAGGAATAGTAAGAATATTAATATGTAGTTATCAAATCGTGTTTTCTAAACGATTCCGGCTCTTCTTTTAATCAACATTTGGCTTACTCACACAATAGGCCATATAATGTAATAGTAAAAGTAGTAAAATTATTTATGTAATGTCGTTTTAAAAATTTGTCAACAATGAATGATATTAAATGTAGGTACTATCTTCAAACTATTTAAATATCATAAATTAGAGTTGCGAGCAGGAAATTTTTATCTTGTCATAGAAAACCACTATTATGTTTTTATTTATATTCACTTTCTACTTGTTGGTATTCCTAAATTATGTAATATATTATTATTTATTAATTTAATTATACAACAAAAAAACGGTATTTGATAATCAATTCATATTCATCAGAATTCAGAGTGCTGGTTTTAATGAACAATTTAAATAGGTATCTTGCATTCTTTTAATTTTTTTTAACAATGTGTTTTTCAAAACATATTTAAGAAATGAGAGTATTATTGTACTAATTTTATGAAAAAAAAAGTTTATAACTAATTAAAAACTATTAACATTTATTTATTTTTATTTCTTGAGAACTTTTGAATTCATTTGAGAAATTACAAAAATATTAAACTTATTAATGATTCAAATTATTGTAGAAATACAGAAATCTTATTTATAATTTTTAATTAGTTTTATTATGTTTTTGTGATTTAAAACCGTATAATTTTAATTGTGCAAGGTGTACTTTGATTTTACAAATGCTTGTAGTATTTAAATCAGTATTTATTAAATTACTTACCGTGTACAATAATAGACCTTTGTCGAGATATAAAACTACAAGTCAAAAGTTGAATACAAAAAAAAAAAATATAATAAACATTTATCATTTCTAAATAAATTGATCTTAATATTTATATTTATGTTAATATTTTATATCTATACTTTTTTAATAATTAAAAAAAAATAAAAACCTTAAGTTCTATACTTATAAAGAATTCCAATCGCTAAAAAGTTATTGAAATTAATTTTTGTAGATTGATATACACATTATTATTATTTTTATCATTGTACCTATACCTATATTCTGCAGTTATAAAATGGTAATTTTATTGTGTTGTACGTGACTCCTTATAGATTGTAGTTTTCATATAAATTTAACACACTATTAATGTTAATTTAATAATTTAATTTTTTATATCAAATATTTAAACTGTAATTCATTATATCTAAAGGTTTTAAATCATCCATCCCCATGGAGTGGGATAGGTAATATAGGGGTAGTATTATTCCGTTTTAACTGTACTTTTATTTGGATATTTGGTATTCTGCATATATACTGTAGGTTATTTACTTCGAAAAAAGACATTGTAAGACGTTATTTGTTAAAATTATAGTATATTATTATATCACCGCATAGTCCCTCGGAGAGCATTGGTCCGTGGTTTTATTTGATCCTTTGTCTTTTTGGCATACACATGAATGACATATAACGACATATCCAACGTAGGAAAAGTACCATATACGCGAAGAAAACAAAAAACTATTAGCAAATAATTGAGATGTAGGTCACGTCTCTTCTGTATAATATCACCGTTAAAGTTTTTCGCATGTTAAGCATATGATTGAAGAAAAAAAAATCCAAGAATGAAACAATATAAAGGAGAACTATATTACACAAAGAGTTGAACTTTTGAAGCTATGCAGTCATTTTTATTTGGTAATTTGTCATTACATTGCTTTTGTATTTTATAGAAAAATATATAACTATAAGCGCCTTAAGCCCATGTTCACTAATGATTATGTTGTATTTATTATTATTCCGAATACATTATAAGATGCTAGAATTATTTAAAAGTTAAAATTAAAGTTAGTATTTTGTAGTAGCTCTACAGACGAGTCTATGACATAATATCCAGGCCAAAGAAATACCTGCCAAAATAATCCCTAAAACAAATGGCTCTTACACCAAATATCCCTTGGTCAACAATCTCTAAGAAATAACACGATAAAATAAACTAAAAATAATAAATATATATATATATATATATATTACTTGTTATAATATTTTCAGTTTAAAACTACAGCTAACTAAATTACAACTTTTTACAACCAAAAAAAATAGTTTCGAAGTTTGTAATCTTATTAGAAGTGTCCACTTAACCGACCATAACAAAAATGACTGCATTTTATGTTCCCAAGTCTACTGAAATTGAATAATAAGTTACATTTATATAAATAAACAACGTGCCTATAATTGACCAATATAATACTATGAAATTTAGATACTTCTCAGAAATACCTGAAAAAATCATTTTCTAACAAATAACAACTAACTTGATAGATCTGCGCAAAGTCATATAATAATATTAACAACGTATTTTACAGCTTTTGGTTTTGTACTCAGTTCAGGGCCATATACATTTGTCATCTTTTTTTTTCAAGAACACTATATAATTAATATCCATCAACATTTAAAAAAGGACATTTTTTAAAACTTTATAAAAAATCCAACGGCATTGGGTTCTGTCACGGTGAACAAAATAATTATAAAAACAATATCGCAAGCTGTTACTTATACAAGGTGATAAGCTTTGGTAAAAGTCATTGATGAATTTAAAATTTGTATTTTAGAGAATATTTTTGTCTGGGATTTTTTAGTCTCTGCGATGTTTTGTTCGAGTTATTTTCTCTGGAATATTTTGTCGTGGATCCATTAGAAGCTTAGGTTAGGTGACATTAACATGCCTGTTGTATGCTTTATTCATGCGTGTACCTATATGCCAAGGTAAATATGCATTAGTAATAAGCTACTACTCGTATTATTATAGTACTAAATAACTTCTTTAAATAGATACATTTGAATCATTCGATTATGTATTTAAGACCTTTTTTTTAGGATGTGTCGTTTAATCGTAAAATGAATTAAAAATTTGAATACAGTAAAATAGTCAAGCTTACAATTTGATTAGGTACACTACGTTCACAGTTTGTAGTATATTAAATAGGTACCGAAATGTTTTAGTAATCGAGATAATTTCTTGAAAGTTTGTTCATTTACATATTATTAAGCACTTAATTTTTCACATTACGGAATTGAAAAATAATATAAATGTTTTAATTTATATTAGTTTGTAATCAACATTCTTAATTTTTTCAAATAGATAAACGTATACTGAACTTATTTAAATATGACGTATATTATATAGTATAACATACCTATATTGTATATTGGTACACTTAATGAAATTGGCATTTATCTTAGTAATTTAATTTAATCATTCATGACAGCTAATTTAACAAGGGTGTACAAAAAGGAACGTTTGCTAGATTTTTCACTTAGAACATTTTTACTTCCTGAAGTGCTTACTTTCATTTAGTACGTTTAAAATTCACAAACCGTCGGTAACAATTTATTTGCTTTTATGCGTTTGTGAGTGCAATAAGGTGAGGGAAGAAAACGAGGCTATTGTGGTTTTAGTTTTTAAAAAGGACTTTCAAGTGGAGTAAACACAACGTTTACGGAATCGCCCACTCGACCTTTTTTTCGCCTAAAAGGTATCGGATTTATGGTTTTTACTTAGTTACTATAAACCAAAGCGCACTGAATGTTAAAAGAAAGGCCTTCAGCTGTTGTTGACAAGGATCTCCCGGGTGCATATTTCTTCTGTGTGGTGTATAATGGGATTAGCAGTGTCTCCGGTGGTTGCAGGCGTTTCCAGTTTGAGAGAAAACAATCAACGATGTGGCGCCCGTAAGAAATTTGCATTTTGAGTACGGTTAAAAAACATTTAAATAAGTGGCTCCGGTTCGCAATCAGTGGATAAAAGAACCTGTATATGTATTACTGCGTACACTAAAACTTCAAAATTAAATCCCGGGTTAGGTTTGGTATGAAACGAGACTGGAAAGTTTTAATTGTCACTTTCTTCTATACCACAACGTGTTATTATGGAAATAAGTTTTGTTAATCACGGAATATCGTACGCAAACGACAGAGGCAACTTGTTCTGTAAATATATATTTCATACAAAAAAATAACACCAATGAAGAACAATAGGTACATTTATAAATTCGAATTATTCGGTGAGTTTAGCTCGAAGAACATGCTAAGTAATTATATTGACGTGAAATCCTTTTCATGTACGTAATAGATTTTAATAATATAATACAATATTGTAAAATTAATTTAATGAAATATTAAGCGTAAATATAATCGTTGTCTTAATAATAATATGATCAAAAGAAAATATTAATACATTTAATAATTATGCTCCTATAATCAATCTCTATGCAATATTTATATAATTATAGAAAGATAAATTAAACAGGTTTACAATGTAATAATATTGTTTTAAAGTAAATACAAAATACTCTCATAAAATTAACATACTAATAAGGTCTGAATGAACGTAATGTCATATAATATGTAACTTAACAGTAACCATAAAGTAATAAACACACAAATTCATATATAATATTTATTCGATATACTGCACAAACTCACTTAACTTACCTCCAACATGTTGTTACATAATACCTATTGATTTTCTCAATCAAGCTTATTTGTAAAGTTTATATTGTGAGTATTTTTATTACATTAGATTAAAATGATTTGATTGGATATATTTTTTTTAGGATACGTTTTTTATTATAACTTATAGGCTGTAAGTCAACGCAGTATATAACCCTTAAAAGAAAAATGTATTTATAATGACGAAAAATGCAGTTTAAATCCAATAGTGGTAAAAATAAACTTTAAAAATCATAAAAATTAAAAAATGCAAAATAAAAGTTTTAAAATTAAACTCGTTGTTTCAAAATTCAAAATTTTTGTTTAGAAAGCTTCGTTTTACAACAGGCTAAATATAATGCACTTCACTGCTCTATTTATTACAATGGTCAATTGTTGTGTATGTTGTAGTTTACTTCGGTGAAAAGGATAAAATATAAAATTATAAATTATGCAAAAACTTCGTTTATAATATACTTGTAGACGTGGTTATTAAAGCAAAATAAGGTTTCCAGTCTATGGAAAACTTTAATCTAACTTTTTTGTGTGCTAAAAATTTATATAGCTACGTATTAATTCTGTAAGCGACAGCCGATATTACTTTAGCATAAAAAGCCGTTTCTCTTCTGTCGAACGTTAGGGATGCAGAATTATTTTTCTATATATATACAAGTTAAAGCCGATAAAAGTTTGTTTTCTTCCGATCGCACATTTTATTTATGTCCCTCCACACGTTATATTATATACCTTGCCCGGTTAATTTATATATATTTGCGCATGTCCAAACACTCACGTAGGAGGGAGCACTCAATAACACTAAAACGCCATTATACGCATAGGCCTTGGCTCGGCAGGGGACAAGTTTTGAGAAGAAATCGGAATTTTTATGGATTTTATATAGTACACGCGAAATCAATCGGTTGATTAAACTATTAAAGACAGAGTAGAATGTAGTAATAGCTTCGATAGTCACTAAGGATCCCTTTGGACGCGACTTGCAAGTAGTACGCATGATACACACAATATGCATATGCATGCCTCGTGAAAACGTGATAATAATATTATGTTAATTTACTGTACTCGGTGACGTAGTAAGTATTTCGTTTTCTGGCAGAATATAGAGGATTTTAGTTTTGTAGTCTGTAGTTGATCAAAGGCCTAGTTTCCCCACAGATACGCTCTGCAAACTACTCGGAAAGCCTTTGCAACTAAGACAGTCGGGTTTCGCGAAGCACATATTACCTATAGGCATATATTATAAATTATAATTTATAGTGTGAAATCGTTAAATTTCATAAGTTTTTTGTAGTTGACGTACGCTGCATTATAGTACTCCCTTCACTCTTTTACTACCCTCCGACGACCGCTGTTGAGCGCACAAGTAGAAAACTAGAAAAACAAATATCTTTATAAATATAAAATACATATTATATTAAAATTTAAATAACTGTCAAGATATTTTTAAAAAAGGTGGTAATAATACTATTAAGTAATAATATTATGTTGCTTCGCAATATTGTACAAAATTCATCTTAAAAATTAAAAACAATAAAAAAATAATAATCAAAACGAGTGATAATTATATTTTTTATATTAAATTATTTTATTTATCTAGGTGGGTATACCTATATAGCTTTGCTTCGGCAAACAATTTTCTCGTTTACAATAGGTGAGGTAAGGATGAAGTAGGTAGTTTTTAGAGATAAATGTGAGAACCTATGTTGTATATATGCCTATCACCCAACACACCACCGACGACCAGCCATCCAGACGCCGAATGCCGATGAAAACCTGCAACGTAGCTTTCCCGGAAATTTCCTGGGACGACATTTACGCGTGTCTCCATCCGTGTCATACACATATACCTTCGACGATATTATATATCGTTCGCCTCACGTAGTCACCGCACTAACAAACCGTGTTAACGAATATTTTTCGCACGGTCTACCGAGCCTCCACGCGCATTGAAAAGGACGACGCCCGTTTCTCGACTAAAAGGAGTTATGATAATATAATATCGTATAATATCAAAGACCACGGTGGTGGCTGCTGCAGTGAGTCAGACGTCTATATAATAATAATAATAATATGCGCTTGGATTAGTCGAACATCCCGCCGTAGCCGCGGAAACCCTCGTGGGAAATCTCTTCCGGTCGCCGTTCGTAACCTGCGCCTCCAAAACCGAGCCGACCTGCAGCAGCTCAAACGCTATACTTTATGCGAATGATGGTTTACGTACGTCGCGTGACTATTATAATATACATCGAGATTCGTAATAACAATTCGCTCGTTAATCACCGGAAACAATACAAAAGGGGTGTCGAACGCGTCTTGTTATAATATATTTTTATACTCGTCAGTAAATTCGATATTAGGTGCCGTCGAGAGCTGGACGTGGGAAATGGGATATGCTCAGCTCTAATAACGTAATGATAGGCCGGCGTGTTACCGACAATCTTGGCCGGTAACGTTTTTCCCACATCGAAGCCTAACGTCCAGACGTGTATAAAAACAGCCACTCGAATGTTTGGTATATATTCCGTAGTAGTACTGCTTATAGAAAAATCATTTTTAAATGTATTAAATGCTTTCTAGTTACTATGACATCGTATATAAGAGCTCTTCGCGGGACCGGTATTTGTCCAGATATATATGTGCGTTTGGTTAGATTAGGTATTGCAACTGAAAAGTTGCTGTCGATATATTTTATGCCTAATCATATCCAGTTAAGGAGTAATTAGTTAGCTATTCCCACTACACGAACCGGTCTTGATAACCGGGTTGTTGAATACAAATAAAGTTTTCTAAGTTATATTTTACAGGTCCTATAGACACTCGTGACCTGAGTTCATAAGGTATCACAGTCAAACACGGTAATAGCAACGAACGGTTTATCAAATTGTTAAAATATTAATAATATTATAATATAGTACACTATTACCTGTGGTCCTGGGTCTTAAGGGTGGTATATTGAATACCGCAGGAGTAGCGGAGATGAGTTTAAACAAATTGAATTATTATGATTTATCTAGATAGGTATAAGGTAGGTTATTATACCTATAGTATATCAAATCATTCATGTTACTTAAAAATAAAGAGATGATTGTGATCTGATAGTCTCTATACATCGCGATTCAAAACTCAACTGCTATGCCAACAATTAATATGCTCGTACTCTTTTTTCCTGTGTCTTGCAAACCTAAGGAAACTCACCGACTTCGATATAAATGACGTGTCAATAATCTATAAATCGTCGAACAGTGTGAATACGCGCGAATGATTGCGTGTTTGCAGGGTTATAAATAGTTTTACAAGGAGATGATTAAATATATTTTTTTTTAAATTCTTAAAAAACAGCCAACAGAATTTTGTGTTTTAAAATAATTATTTTGTATTAATACACTCGTTGCCGGTCCATATTATTATCTATTAGTTAATGCGGTTATTACGTATTTGTTGTTATTAAAAGATTTATCTGTGATCGGGACACTCAACAAATCACAGTAATTTGTAAACACGCCGGGCATCATAATTATAGAGGCACAACAATTATACGTAGTCGGCTATCCATTATAGTTACATGTCTGTGGTTTTACTACAATGGCTATTGTTGGACGGCCAACGGAACTCGTCGTGTTCACCTGCAACCATTGGATTGCGGGCGACGAAAAACCGCAGGCAGTTGATCGAATGGTTGTGTTCTCGAATTCGCCCGCGTGTCTCGGGGGTGGTTTTCGCCCCGACAAATCCCGATCGCGTCGCGGTCGTATATGTACCTACGCACGCGGCACGACTGTTTTAATTAAAACCGCCAGAGCCGCAGCACCTCGTCCAGTCTATATATATATATATACACACACACACACATATAGGCATTATATAATATAATACAATAATAATAATAATAATAATAATAATAATAATGTGAAGACCGTTTTGTGTATTATATGTGTACGTGCAAACGGTCGCCTGCCATTGGGTGATACCGTCACCGCCACACGTGTGGGTTCGAGGGAGGAGAATAGGATCGTCGGGGTTAGGGGGTGGCTGGAGGATTCCAAATGGAATATTTTTCGCCTCTCCCCAGAGATCCCGCGGCATAAACGTCATTACGGCAGGCGTTGAACCATTAGCCCTTAATAAACAATAGTTTATAATCCTGTCCAGGAATTCTGCGATTGCATTGCCCATGCCTAGGTGTATATATATATACACTCAGGTACATTATAACTACTGTTTCTGTGTGTCGTCTGTCAGGCACCAAAACGAACGCGGGTGGCGGGCCACGGGTTTTGACGTTTGTATAAATAATGTACGTTGACTAAATTATTCCATTTACATCTCTCTAATATTCAAAATCAAAAGTATTTTTGTATTTTATTATAGTACTACAATGTACAATAAAGTAATATTTATGTTTCTAGAAAAGTTTTCCCATTATTCCATATTATAGTAGTTATAAGTTAATTCAAACCAAATGTTTATCGAGAATATAGTTAATTAATATTGCATTAACGATAAAAATGTATTTTTTTATATAATAATAAATAATAATAATATTCTGTGCTGTGAGTACTAATAAACGTTTTACGAAAACTTGTCTCGCATCTCACCACGATATTCTCGTATAAATATTTGACATCAAATAATAATATTTTATTTCTTGTATAGTGGTAACAAGTTTATTAAAATTGACTTTGGTGAGAAAAATACGCTGCAGGGGTATTTACCAGGGAAAACAATACAAAATCAACTTTTCACGCTCGTAAAAATAATTAAAAAAGCTTCCTTTTTACGAGCGGTGCGTAGCTATTTGCGACGACGTAATGGATTTGCGCTATTTCGCTGTTTACCCTGCACGACGGGGGTGGACAGTCGTTTATTATTATTTTTTACAGACAAGATCGACGACAGTCATTTTTTCGAAAGACAATCTCAATAATAAAAAAAGAAGAAAAACACATCAACCCGACTGCCGTTGACGGTAAAAATTCGACTGGCTGGTGATTTATATACGAGTCGGAACTTTTAATATTATACAGCACGAATCGCATCGAGCTTTGAGCCTCGGACCAATAATATATCTTATCGACCGTTTCGGCCACGCTTCTGCCATGCAATGGCTGCGTTTCAATGGAAAACGGATTATACGCTACTAAACGGTCTTCGAGCCAACGGCCAAAAGGCAAAAGGTCGGCGGCGGCGGCGGTCTCGCCAGAGTTTTGGCAATGGTACAACAGCTAGCGGCACGGCGTCAACGTGCGTTATTACTCTGTTGATGTTACACGGAAGAACACGACTAATCCGCATTGTTTTTAGCACCCGGCTGGTATATGGTTTTGGTTCTTTAGACGTCCAAAACACGAGTTCCTCCCTCGGGAACGACAACGACCACGACGGCGACAACTACGAAAAACAAAGAGTTGTGGTTTGGCACATTTTTCTAACGCTGTCTTACTCGCTGTTCGTACACATAATTATATTATTATTCTCATTCTATACGATGGCGAGTATAGTATTATAATATTGGCTTATTTGGAGTCCATCGAGCACGGCGACGTGAAGAATTTAATAAATTATGCACAGATGATCGACCGGTCATGTCGCATATAGTAAAAACACTATATTATACTACGACGAGTTTACCAATTGTATATTAATGTACTATAATATACTGTACTGAGCATTTGAATGAAACGCAATTATATTATAATGAATTGACCATTACGAATTACGACAAATTTAAATTTAAACGAAATAAATTATGTAAATCAAAATAGACTTGTTTAACAGGAATTATAAAATTACAATATTCATTATTCAGAATTATTGAAATATTTTAATATTATATTATAAGGATACAAAAATAAATTAACTGTACGTCAAAAATCACTAGTAGGTAATTATGGGATCCGATGTAATATTGTTGTTGATCTCGCATTACATCCATCTGAAATGCACAGGCGGTAATATTGGAAAAGAGTTTACGAGGGATTAGTTCACTCAAACAATTACCCCCCTTCCCCTGTCATGAAAAATTGAATTATATTTTGGTCTATTTTGTAAATTCGATAATTTATATCTCTAATCCGTCTCATAGCAAAATTAAAAACATTTTATCTTACTACAGTAGGTAAATAACAATGACAGTAGGTAGCATATAATAATAATTCAATAACAATATTCCAAACTTTGGATTGGATTTTTTGCTATTCAAGAAATACCATGGATTTTTATTACTAACTAATATGACATCCTTTATGTTTTATATTATAATATAATTTTTTATTTTTAAACAATGGGTAATATTTATCATCAATTGATCAAAAAATATCTAAAACATTGATCAGGAGGGCGTTATTACGCTTATTATAGTCTGCCTAAATATTTTTATTTATTTATTTATTTATGTAAACGCCCATGAGAGCTCGAGTACAGTATATTATAACAATATTACAATTTTAAGTTTAATACAAAACAAAATAGACTAGAACAAATACAATTTGACAGTTTAATTTCAGATAAGTTAAAAAGTATAAAATATTTATCATAATACGTTAGATAATTATTAAAAAACCGATTGAACAAGATAAGACCAACTTAAATACCTGCAGCCATTCAATGTTTTTGACAAATTGTATCCTTCTCTGAAATTCTACCCGAATCTTCCCGCGCCTATGTTAAAGCGCAGCAGCAGCGAACCAATACCTGCGCGACTTCCAACTATAATACAGCTGATCATATAAATCACTCGGTCGAATCTGAAATAATTAAACAAAGTACGTTTAGAGTGGAGTGTTTACTCGCTAAAGCGTCCGTTTCCTTCGAGGTAGCTGTATAATATTCCTTATTGCCGAATAATAACACACGGAAATAATATAAAGTAATATATTATACGCTGAGAATATATTCCGCGCGAGCCAAACACAATGCGACGCGAGAAATCCGCTGGTGCTTTAGACGCGTATTCGATATAATATTGTTTTATTTCCACCGTTTTATATTTACGCGCGGGTAACACGCGAAATATCAGTTTTCAACGTTACAATAACAGTAATAATAATATATTATATATATTATGACGTATACACGCGCATTATAATAATAATAATAATATTTGTGCTCGGCGGGCAACAGCTGCGGCGCCGGCGGCAGGCGTTATTGTAACTCTTAAAATATTATATTATCGTTATACCTACCTACCCACCAAAAGACACTTACCGTTTTGCGATAGATCGTTTTCGATTTTTTGACGGCCCCCATTTCACCTCGCGACGCGTGTAACGCGGCGATAACTTATACGGTTCACTTTCAGACCGATTTGTGTTGAACGCATTATAATGGCTAATATACTAATATATAGCGACCCACACGAGTTGCGCACAATATCGCATGAGTCGTATGTATTATAAAATGCATTAAAACATTATTATTATTATTACCAATATACCCATCGTATTCGCTTGAACCAGTTGTAATTGTCAGAGTTCAATACGTGACTGGCAGAATCTGGCGAAAGATTGTCTTCAAAGCGAGGCGGTATGTAGGTCGTCCCTATTCACGGCGGCTTAGATTATTCTGCTAATTCGTATTCCCATCGCTAATGTTTTTTTTTTTCCTAATGAAGTCGAGGGTTAAAAGTGAATGTACTAAAACTACGAATGTAATAGTGTCGCAGTTATTCAATGCATATTATAATATTATTATGTACAGCGTCAACAATGAGATGGAAATAAGACTCACGAAATAATAATAACTTCCAATACTGGGTGATCCATGTTATACGCAAGAAGACACGCTCATTATTTTTAAAACTATGAACGTTTTTGGAAATATTGTTTCTAAATAATTATAAGTCGTTAAAAGAAAAATGTTTACTAAATATTTTATTATTTTTAATGACGACGTGGTATTTTTAATTCCTTATTCAAAAGCAGAATATTTTTTGGAGTATTTCCATACAATATACAAATCGAATATTGAACCAGTAGTTTATGCGTTATAAACTTATAAATATTTACATTTTTATGAGCGGTGTGGAGAGGTGCCTGGCCACAGAAGTAAACCTCTAAATGTTGGTCTACAACTTCGCTCGTCAAAATTTTAAATATCTATAACTAATAAACTAGGTAGGTACTATTCCGAAATTTGATTTTGATGATTCGTAATACTCCGAATACTTATGATTCGGAAAATGAAATATAAAAATATGTAGATCGTCATTCAAACGAGTAATTCAGTTAAGAATTATAGGTAACGATAAAAATAGTAAAAATTTTAATTTTTCCAAAAATGTTGTTTTGTAATAACTTTAAAATTTAAATTATGTGCAAGAATAATTATTTCAAACACATTTGTGTTTTGTAATAATGAGTTTCTTACGTTAAATTGATCTCTCCGTATAAATGTGTTAGGTACCTACCAGCTACAAACGACGTTACTGGTTTTTTTTTTTTTTATCAGTTTAAATCTAATTATAATATTTTTAACATTTCAAACGTACCAATTAATGCTATTCCTTCTGATTTTTTTCTGTTTGTATTATTTTAATAATTAATAAGAGAAACTATGTAGGTGCTCTTTGAAGATTTGTTTTTATTTTTGTAACAACACAACGTCTGGGCATTAAATAAAATACCAACCTGTACTGTAATTTCTTTGCATTTTTAAATGAAATTCAAAATACAGGAGTTATTAAAATATCAAACCTAAAAGTTTTGAGAATTTACTAATTATTTAGCGCGTACTGGCTAATTGTAAAAATCGTTAATCCGAATAAATCGTTAAAACATAATATTATACAATTTATACATATAGTATGTAATTTTATAATATTATGTTTATGTATAAAATCGGCTTAAAACTCAGATATTGTAAAACAAATAGAAAAGAAAATTCTTAAATCACCTGTACTTATTATTATGACAACGGACGCATTATGTTATTAAATACGTCTTACTAAACTATTTCCGTTAAAAACACACAATTATATCAATAAGATCTAACAACTTAGCAATGCACGTAATCCGGTAGTGTGTATCCATATTCAATAATATCTATTACCTATAGAGGTATCTAATTAAATTACGAAAAACATAAGATAATATGCCGTAACAAAATATTCTACATAATTAAAATAATAGTCACCTATTATAAAATAATAGTTAATACTTAACACGTAAACCAAGAAATATGTATGTAATTGTATAATACGAAACAAAACGATAAGACACGATAAAGGTTCAAAATTTTAAAAATGTCTGTTGGTTAATAACCTTGTAAATTATAATAATATCCTCTAACAAGAATTTTATTAATGCGTCATACAAATTGCAATCAGGTAGTAAAAATTATAAAACATCATCATTAATTAATGTTTTATGAAGACATTTTGTCATCATCCACACTGTGGTCTGTGAATGTGTAGTAGAGACTAGAGGGTGTATGCTTTTTAATTTTTATCCGATTCTTGATAGTAAGTTTACCTTTTTCCAACTTTGGCTAGGTACTATTATTATTTTCATAAAATATTATTAATTGCTGGTTTTCACTATAAACAGTATTATCGTCGAAAAAGGTATTGTGATAAACAATATTGAATAATATTCATTACGCATCTTAGCTGTTATAAATACTCGTGCAATAATCATTCTTGTGGCCAAAACTATTTTTGTTACAGATACGCAACCAAAACACTGTTGGATATTAGTTAAAATAGTCCTATTATACATAATATCTTTGGAATATTTACTATTTATTTTCATAGCTTACAATACAATTATACTAATTTTTAATTTTTGTTTTTATTATTGCGCGCTAATAATATAATGCTAATTAAATAGGTATACAATATACATTTTATGCATTTGTAATTATTTATGAGCATGATGTAGTTTGACTAGTACCTATATGTACTATATACATTAATACATTATTGTTTTACGCTTTTAATGAAAATGTCGTTATTATCTTTGCAACCGATCTTTGACGATTACTCATTAATGTAGATTCACAATTTTCCGTTTGACTTGACCCATATGCTAGTCAGTCACCTCGAGGCCAAATTACATTTGCATAAGACTACTATATTGGAACACACATACTCGTTAAGCCGTTATTATAATTACATAGACCTTTCAGACTCGATAATATTGTAATAATAAACACCACCAAGAACCACAACTTGTCTACAACTAGTACACATACCTATCACATTTTATATCATTTTTTTTTTTTTAAATTTAATATACGCACGCGTATTATCCTCGTCGAGAACACGGTTTCATGTACAACACACGTACCTATATATGTGCTAATTTATATCGTTCGGTTAGAAAAACATTTGCGTATAATATATACATGTGCGTGATTTATAATCTTATGTTAGTTGTACGTACACTATAGGTATTATTGGACATGGTTAATATTTAATATCTTGCGAAGTTCGCGCGGGTTTGAAATCATATTTTATAAAATCGTACGTGCATATGGTTTTGTGTATGAAACGCGAATTGCTTCAAGGACGCATAATTTATAGCAATTACATAACAAGAGGAACTAACGAACGAAAACTATACCTACTCTACGATCATCGACGTCCATAAAAGTTAATTAATAAATATATTATAAGAGAAATGGGTACGCTCATTTGTCTAAACTCCGTGTATACTACAGGTTTCCGTTTATCCATATTATATTTTGTATTTTAAATGCAATGATTTGTTTAACAAAAAAAAAAAAAACAAAGTAATTTTAAAATTTTTAATAGTGTATCTGCATTGAAATGTATAATGGAAAATTTTATTTTAAAACCAATATATTATTATTATACACAGTTTACGATTGAAAAAAATCATTTAGAGTTTTGCCGATTATAGGTACTGTGATTATTCAATAATGACAGAATAATGCATGTTCAACCACTCCATCCTATACATTTCTTCGATATCTTTATTCTTGCATTTATTTCTGTAAGAAAATAATAAAATATATTATATAACGCGTTGAACATCGTGGTCGTAAAACATCCGAATATCAAACACCCTCCCTAGAAATTACGTGAGAGTTCATGACGATTGTGTTTTAGAGGTGTAGAAGATGTATAACGTGCGTATATATATTATATTTGTCTAAATATATATACCCAAACGATTATTTCGGAGAGCTTCTTGCACGAAAGTGGGCGACAATGGGGGAATACGACTAAAAATAAAATTGAAATGCAGACGATTGCATAAAAATAACGCCATCCTCGGCGGGTAGTTTTATTAAGTGTCAAAAACCTACCTATAGATATAATAAATGTATCAATATATTTGTATCGTCAAAGTTCGTAAATCGAATGCCACATACGATGATGACATACTGTTATATTATTTTTTTCATGACGAATCGCTGAAGGCGAATATAATAATATTGTATATCATTATTGTTAGTAGTTGGTACCTATATGACTACCTATATATATATATTTCAATATATTATAATACATAATATGTATACAGTAGCGCTGGAGTCCATAATACATTTTATAGTTTTGGTCACGGCACGACCACTATTCTCTTTTTATTATGGACTGATTTGTCTTATCTTCAGTTAAATGTATTCTAAGTCTAGACTACAATATTATAGTATGGGACAAACTTTTCGTTTAAATAACTCCACATAAAAAAGAATTTTTCTAATCGTATTCTTTTTTAAGCTATATAATATAATATAATATTTATATTTAATCAATTTTGTTTTATGAATGTGTGAGTATCACTTTTGAATGCCATTATTATCTACCAATTTATTCAGATTATATAGAATATTATTCATAAGCAGTGTTTTTAGTACACCGATGTGCCAAGAGTTAGCTATATCATTTAGTATATTCAATCACTTTTTTATTCTAAATAGTGTTCATTAAATCTGTACACGCTATTATAGGTGTCAGTCTTGTAAAGCATTTGAGTAAATGTATTTGAACACTTTTATAGTGTTTAGAAGACTTTTTAAATTAAGTGTTTAGAAAGTAATTCAAATACTGTCTCGGGTAGTCGGGTATATTTGTATTTGTAAATAAAATAGTCTTATGCAAATACTTTTCAAAATTAAATTGAACAAATTTTAAAATAACTATATATGTAGGTATGTATTTCGTTTATTGTTGAAAAACGTTAAATAAAAAAATATAACAAAATGTTATTCATTTTAATTTCTCCGTATAAAATTAAGTACAGGTAGCACAAAATTCGAATAATACTACTAAACATGACTAACGATTTTTAATTATTAAAAACTATACCCTATACATTTTTTACACGTTTGTACAGTTAAATAAGAATAAAAAACTAAGGAAATAATATTATGAATACAGCTGGTATTCGAAAATTGGTCATCTCTGTTATCCTTGGTTATACTTTTTTACACTTTTCAAGCCACCACAGCTGCTGCAAAGGTACGGCGTATAGCCATTTATATGGATGTAAATCTTGATCCTCACTGCGGTCATCCGTTGGAGCAGGTATATCTAAGCTCGGCTTGAATCTTGGCACACACACACACACACACACACACACACACACACACACACACACACACACACACACACAATATATATATATATATAAGTACCTACTTATATGCGGTCAAAAGGCAAATGGCCCGAAAATTATAACAAATAGATACAAGCGTTCCGAGCCGGTCTAGTTTTTATATTTGGCCTCGGGACGGCGATGTCTCAACGTCAGAGAGAGAGAGATGTGAGGATAGTGTGCAGGAGCGGCGGGAGGGCAGCGGCGACATGATGAAGAGGTTGGCGTGCGAAATTCCGTTCCGGCGGCGGCGTCTGCGAATTGCGGTTCGTCCGGTTTGAGTAATCGTCGTCATCGCCGTCGTCTGCGGACCTAAATCGGACAAATCGTTTTGCACCCGATCGCCGGACGTTTGTCTCGACCCATTTGTAAATCTTCCCCTTGGCGTATTATTTTTTTGCTCTCTCTCTCTCTCTCTCTATCTCTCTATTTGTTAGGTACATCCCTCGCGCGAATGTGTTACGTCGCGATTGTCGCGGAAACACGCACAAATGCGGTGCTCGACAGTCACATAATAATAACAATCATGTAACGGTCGTATAAATAATAACAATAAAGTATTTTTCGACGTGTTTGGACGCGGACGTTCAATAAAATCGACGGGCGGCGCATATATATTATAATAAAACGGGTTATTATTCCTTCTTCCGCAAATAAAACGGATGATTCGTTTCCGCGCGTCGTGCGACGATTGTCGAGTTGTCAAACAATATAATATCATAATAGGTATACCTGCGTAATACGTTACAACACTTTAAAGTTTTAAACAATATTATATGCTGTGGTGACTGTCGTGTACTTACAAAGTTTGTCATGTTTATAGTTACGTGCATATAGCCGTGTGAGATGCGATAAAAAAAAAAACGTCATGAAAAAAAACACTCGCACAAACCCGGCAAAGGAAAACAAATTAAACTTGTAAGTTATAACAAATATTCGTAGAAAAGTCCACTTTATAACAATATGATCGTGCGTAAAGTCTGCAATCATCAACGTGGCGTTATTATGGATTCGGATGAACGTGCTTTTTTCGAAAAATAATACATTTTGATTACCTATCGCGCGATGCCTGTACAATAATAACAACGTAGTGCCTACAATAATATTATGTGGTTTTTTTTTATTTGTTCACCCACTCCACAGAGGTTGTACGACACCAGAATTGATTTTCGAAGCTTTGAATTCGTTATCGTAATGTCAAAACGTTGGTTTTTATGCGGTAAAAGATACGTTTGAACGTCATTTTATCAAATATTATAATATAATGATACAATACCTATATTATAACAAATATTATAATAATATACCTATACATAGCATATTGTTTGGATATGAATATTTACAGTTTTTGAATACTGTTATTATAACTCAGTCATATTATTTTCTTTTTATATAAACAATAATTATTTCAAGACCTTCTTATTTTTATAATGTACAAAATTCCAAAAAATATTGGATGTCTTCTTGTGTTGATAATTATTTGATGCATACAAATTCTTGAACAAATTAAACATAAATACAAGTATCAAGTATGGAGTATAAAATATCTGTGCACTACGACTTACGAGTTTCGGAAAAAAATATTATAACTATTTCACGTATTATGAATTGAGTATAGAAGATACGATTGTTTTAAATTCTGTGCATATTTAAGAAAAAATTAAAATGCATGATGTATAATATATTATTTCTTAAAAAAAATGGGTCATAATAATTTTAAATATATTTTAAGCTAGATATTTTTACTTTAAATATGTAAATTTGAATAACTCATGACATTTGTTATATTTTTGTTTAGTATGTAAACCGCAAAGTAAGTGAAATTAGAAAGGTTAATACCATATAGGTTCTAACCGTAGGTACACTGTCGTTATTTTGTTTGTGTTTTATCACTAAATTATATTTTTATTTGTTTGTGTAAAATTATTACGCTTGTATACGCGAAAGTATAGAAAATGTCATTATTTTTTATTTTGATTTCACTTATCATTTAATATATTATATTATAATAGTTTTGAGCTACCAGTTATACAACACGTTTCTAAACTTCAACTGACCTTTACAAAATATTTTGAACGAGCAAAGTGTGTGCATAATAATAATGTTATGTACTCTTCTGAATCTACATACAATGATATCTATATAATTAATAACAAATATGTCTCTACACCTAAATTAAATTTTCTTTTTGTAAATGTAATATTTATTGTATATTCAATTTGATTTACACAATTTTTTTTAATTTTTTTTAAAATACTGTTAGACGTTAGTTAAATGAAAATAGTATGAAAAACAGAAACATATACTGTTTCTTCATTTTTGTCACTTTCAAATCATACATTAATTGCACATCGCTTAAATATTGAACTTGAGTTCTTTCTTGAAATATTATAGACACATTGTGGAAGGTAACTGTGTGTTACACCATATTATAGTGTATTAGTGTTGGCGTAATTGTGGCAGACACATCTTAAGAGCTTAACATTTTAAAGTTGTAAAGTATTTTTTTATGTGTGTCTACCACTCTACTTACACCTTACACACTCAAAGGGGATTAAAACAGGCGTCGTATTGGTGAAGTAATTAAGTTCTATCCCAAAGAAGCGATCAGATGGTCGCTAGAGGGCATGAGTGAGATAGAGGGAGGGAGTTGTGATAATCCATTTTGCGTGGTTGCATTTTAGAGCTTTCAATCGAATCCGTTCACTTAATTAACGTTTGACAACCAATTTGTATTTTAAATAAACATATGCTTCAAACTTTAAATTGAGTAGTACTATTTGATTTACTAATGGAAAACATTTTAAAATAATTATTTATTTCTTGATAATGCTTGAGCTCAATTTTTGAATATCACCATTCGTCAGCGTTATTATTTCTTCTGAAAACACTTCTTAATACTTATTTAATAATAATTGATAGAATAATTATAAATTATAGTTAAAGAAACTGATAATATTTATGAAATAACATAACATTCGATTTTGTTATAATATTATTGTACAAAATGTAAAGAGGATAAAATGTAGGTATTACCTACGTATTTTTTTTTTTTTTTTAGAAATCCATTTATGGTTTTACGGTTCATTTATGGTTCATTAACAATTGGTTAATAAATATCGATTGACACGGTTAATAAATAACACATCGAAAAGCAGGAATATTGTTATATATTTCGTAAACATTAATGTATATTAATAATTGGAATACTTTTAAATTTTAGAAACGTAAAATTAGTATTAATAGAGTACCTATAGTATAACACAGTTAACACAACATACATTGACTAGGTACCTGAGTATTGTGAACTGCTTCTTTCGTATCAGTGGAAATTCATTATCAATATTGACGGTGAAAAATGGAAATAAAATGATACAACCGAATACTTTATAAAAGAAACAGCAACATTTTTTTCCCACTACGAATTCAATAATAAAAAGTTATAATTGTCAAGAAATTTAAAATTTTTGGGATTATTAAAATGGGACGAAACGCGTGTGAAACACTCATGTTAAGTGTTGTAGTATTTTCAAAGTTAACCTTATATCTGGGAAAATTCTTAAAATGTTCTGTTTAAAATATGTATGTGTTATCTGTGTCAGATTTCTGACCCTTAGAAGTATATACTATGAAACGTTTGAAGTTTGAGAAAAGAAAATGGCCAACCAAACTATAAAATCATACATATTTGAGGAATCAATATAGAATGTAGATTTATATATCAGCTTGGAATAAAAATAAATAATAATAATTTACCGTCATAAACATGGATGTAAACTAAATTATTACATAGATAAAATAAAATATTATATTATTTTCAATTTGACAAAGGAATATATATTTTTTTAAACAAATGAATAATAGAGATAAATTAAATAAAGAAACGTGATAAATTATATATTATTATTGTAAATGATAAATTCTAATAAACGGAATAGAGTTTTGTTTTATTTTATTAGTAGTTAGGTACGCTGTACATGAGTTTATTCACGCATAACCAATTCAATTTGAATGAAATTTTAATTTTATAAAAAATAAATTGCCTTTTATTTGCGTCATATTGGTTTTTTTTTATAATAACGAATGTTGTTAAATTCATTATTATTATTATTATTCAAGATATATAAATTTAATTAAAGATACGTTTAAATGAAGTCGTGGCTCAAGTTTTCAATGTCGTCTTAGGTATTTAATGAACACTATCATTTTTTATAAATTGAAATATTGATTAAAGAAAAACTTAAACATTTTTTAATAATATTATTTATTAACGATATTTGATGAATATTCATCTAAACACACTCATTTATAATTAAATTATACTTAAATAATTATGTAATAACTAAATTAACATACTTTACATTCACTGATTATTCAACAATAATATTATATACCTACTAAAACCATTTCGTGAGTAATTACTAATTTGTATAGGTACCTACCTCTACACAATAATGTTATTACCCGATGAATGATAATATTTGGTGTAATTTATTATGAATGTCAATTATATCTAATACAATAATAATAAAAGGGTAGTTAGTACATTTTAAAATGAATAACAATCGAAAATGTAATTGGATAGTAAAAATTAAATACCCCGTCGTTTTCAATTTAACAATTTATTTACAATCGAGAATATTGTCCGGAAAAGTAATAAACAAATTGATGACATCACACGGGAGTGTTCTGTACTATGTGCGTTATGTACCTACTTATGTAAATCTTTAGTTTAATTTATGATCTGTGATACCGTACTCTCTTGGGTATCGTTTGTCATGGTAAAATGTAGTACCCACCTATAACGAAATGTTTTTTAATTACGTTTCAGGTTCAGCACTTATGCAGATCGTTGAGGTTTACAAGGAAATCCAATCACAGCAGCTAAACATTGTAAGTTTAAAACACACAAATTATTAGTTAATACCTATTATATACAAAAAATAGCTTATAAATTCCTTCTTCTGCTTTTAATTACACGAATATTTCTAAATTGTTTTACTATATTTTAAGTCAAAGTGCTTTTTTAGTTAAACTATTAGTTAATAATATATATTTTGTCTTCAGGAAACGTTAACTAAACCCAGTAAAATTGTTTAATACAGGATTTTTTTATATTTTTGAGGTCAGATAATAGTAAAATAATTTAACTTTACTCGCCTCAAGCAAAATTGATAATTTAAACTGATTACAAAATTCAAATACCTAGCCTTTTTTAGTGACTGAAAAGTGTATTAAAAATATGAGAATATCGAGAGGATTACCTACGATATAGTAATCAAAAAAGGAAATTAGTATCCTACTTCGATGACCTGTTAGTATAAACTTTTATTATGAATAATTGATTAGTTTTACATCCGTCCCTTAATTAATATTTCATCACGAACCGAAGTCAGAAAAATTACATTGAATTCTGTAATAAAATATATAATGTAAACAGCGGAATACGAATGAAAAAAAAATGTCATCTACAAAAAATAAAATGTAAAAGTATATTCAATATCCTCAGATGGTTGCATTATTTATCTAAGGATGAACTCTAATAATGTGGTTTATAATCTATATATTATTATAATATTATTCAGACGTTTTTATAATATTTAATTAAAATTCAATAAAACTTTTCCGATAACGAATAAACATGTGATGCGTATTAATACTGTTTTTTTTTTCATTTTAAAAATATATTTATCGAGCCGTAGCAAAAATAACGTTTCCATAAAGCTATATTATATTATTATGTAAATTATTCGGTCTATTCATACCATGTGCCGACGACGTTTAAATCTTGTGCATGTGAATTCGATTATAATTCAACAAATATAATATATTATTATAATACCACTGTTATCTTTATATTTTTTTTCGATATCCCAAGAAATTCAACAAAAAGAATATCGCTTATGTAATATTATTTACTCACTCTGTCGCACTAATGTTGTACTACAAATAACATACCTAAGTTCGAAAATGATTGTCTTATAGTGACGACTGATGAGTGATGACTATATCTTAGCAGCATGTACATGATGGGTAATTGTTTTTTTTTTTTTGTAACCGCACTTTTTCCACATTTTTTTTTCCAAAAATGCTCTGAATGAAATTTTAATACGAATCCAGCGTAAGTGAAGTAAAGTGTGTAAAAAAAAATATGGTGAACATCACGTAACAAATGTATAATAATATAAAGCATTTCGATTTTAGCCTCAGGTTTTGTAAATCGTCCAGTGAGAGAATTATTATAGTCATGCGAGGGTTCTGGCATTTATCCCACTCCCTCTCTCACACACACACATACAGACACAGACACATGCACACACACACACAAACAGACACAGACACAGCCACACACAGACTCACAACAGTAATAATTTCAGCCTAACTGCAGATCATAGGCCACCCTCGTTTTCGCGCTCGTCGTTACAGTCATTAACATAATAATATATCCTGTCGTCTCTTCTGTTCGCTCTGTTTTGCTCTTCCAGCCGATGTTACAACTGTTGGCCAGCATCGGCGGCGTTGATGTACTTTATTAAATTGGCGTTTCGATTCCATTTCCGGTCGGTCACTTAATTTACACGCACGCATACTAGAACAATTCATATTATTATTGTATTTGACCGTCAAGTTATGCATCGATACCGAATTATACGACCAGCTATCGTTTTTTTACTATTTTTGTTTTAAGAAATAACTTTATCATTTTCATTCTATAATAACACAATATAATGATCGTACCCCCAATCGTTATGGCGTTCCGTTTATTTTAACTATTATAGGTAGCAGGTGGTATACCTACACAGCATTAATGTGCACAATATAATACAGCACGCGCTTTCGTAACATATTTTGCACTTTCTGTTCGGTATAATGTCAACAGACTCCGAGAAACAGGTCTAAATGGACGTAAATCAACAGAATCGATTTCCTATAGGTGGAACTATTAGCGAAAATCGTAGAAAGTTAATATCTAGTATAGGTTAACAGTATTTTGACTAATGGATTATAATTCATTTTTAATAACAGTCAAAATACTACCGGATAGTTATCGATATATTAAATTTAAGGCGTCCAACTGGTATAAAATATAATCACAACATATAATAATATATAGTATACCATAAAATATAATATACCTATTATATTAGACTTATTCTGTTACCGCCTGCCGTCATGCAGACCGTCAATTAAACCGATTTACACTCATTTCTTGATGAATAAAAATTTTAAGCGCACAATATTACAACATGAAAAATAAATGTAGGGACATATTATTATTTATAAAAATGCATAGAGTAAAAAGTGTTAAATTGTTATAACGAGACGTATACTTGATTTATGTGTATCGTACACGCAACAGCTTAAAATTATACTAAAAGTCTAGAAAAAAAAAAATCGTATCTCATATTTATACGTCCTAATTTTACACCTACAATAATTATAACTTCCGACCTCATAAATTTGATGGACATAAAATAAAGCATTGATTACAAAAAAAGACGAATTTAAAAATGTATTTATCTCTATTCTAATCTATGACTTAATCGTGTTTTTAAAGAAAACTCACAAAATAACAATGCAACTTTGATAGCCCTATACCTACTATAACTGCAGCGTAATGAACACCGTTAAACTTATCATTTAATAAGTGATTAGTGATGGATTTATAAGTACTAACTTAACTTTGAATGTTTGATTTAAGTTTTCGTATACTATGCTAACAATATACAATTTCAAAACAGTAAACAAAATGAATTATATATCAATATCAAAACTTTTCTAATTAATAATTCCGCTTACCGAGTTATGTGCATAGATATATTGTGATTGAGAAGGTATAATGCTTGTTAATAATTTCATAAGGTCATTAAAATCGTAATCCAATCACCCACGAAAAAGATTCCGGTACGCATTATACGTATATAAGGAGGAGAAATTCATGTTTAAACACACAAAGATTATACAATTTTTACAGGTTTATAGCTGCGCAAAAGAACATAGTGCTAAAGAGGTAGAAAATCAAATATTTTCTGATAATATTATATATATCCAATATCCATTACCAACTCAATATTGCACTAAAATAATGATCGATGTTATTTCGTTGACTCGTCAAACATGAATTTCGTCTATAGAAAGTTTTCTTTACTAAGATAACTTTAGTCACTGCCGTCTCGGTCTAGAATTATGAACATAAGTCCGCAGAGAGTCAATAACCAAATAGTGTTTTAATATTTCAGGTTTTCGATGAGAATCTGGGTAAAAATGTTTTCTTGTTTTGAGTATAAACCCTGCAGGTTTGTTGTAATTCCGGTTTTAGACAAACAAACGTGTTTTGGACACAAAACGTACCTAATTATTACGATATTTAAGTTCCGATTTAACCGGTACAGTCTTGTGATGTTATGCAATAGGTATTATTAGAGTAAATTGACGTACTTATTATTTTCAAACTATAAATTGAATTTAAAGTCGAAAACGCTACGCCTGTGTTTGATCGACGGTATTTTAGTGATGCATCACGAGAAAATGTGTTTATAAAATTTTTTTTTTTATTATAAAATGTCATGTGCACCGTAATATTATTACAACTTGTTATACAATTGATTGAAATATCGCGAAAAAAGTTCTGCTCCAACAGTAGATATATTATGGTATGACAAAGCCACGTCTCGATTATGCTTGACATGAATTTACGTAATCGCCTCCTCTTGCGCATTATTAGGACGTATGTAGATTACGGATCACATTATATTCAGTTAGATTCTATATTGACCGACGATTTGCTTTCAATTAAGTTTTGTACACAATAATTAAAGACTTTTTCTACTTAAATTTTTCTCAACTTCAAATGATTTTTCAAAAAGATGTTGAAAATAATCTATTGAAATTCTAATTTTTTTTTCTTTCATTGTGCATTTGTAATTTTGATTATACAGTCTATTAGTCGTTAAGTGTGCGTTATAATACGCATAGTTATTAACGTTCAACTCATATTTTAATGGTTGAGTATTTTATGTCTATTGAAAGGAAAATATAAAATATTTTCACATTATTCATATTATAGATTATTGTTGTCGTTGAAACTCATTTAAATAATATATTGATTTTCCACGGAGATACATAGGTATGTATATGTATAATATTATGTACTGTATATAGGAAACTACGTACGATGCTTTTGGGACGTATTACTGCAGTACATTATTATATATTATGTCATATTACTCGTCCTATCACCTATAGGTCTTATCGTATGATTGGACCTAGGGTTTCGTATCATGTCGACTTTCCGTCGAATAGCGTGTATTATATATTTATACAGTGTATAATGTATATATATATATATATTATACCCGTGGCTCAAACTTCCGCGTGGTGAGAAACTTTTATCGATCATACAAAGTTTTTCGATATAATCTATTTTCCACTACTATATATATATATATATATAATATATTATTATACGTAACGTCACAGGGTTCTGCGGCCACGTGGCGTCGTCGTGGTTTTTATACTTTTCAACCGTATAGAAGACTTCGAATGCCGCCATCGAGGCGGCGGAGGCGGTGTTCGGCGTGACGGAGCAGGGGGAAAAAATAGTCGTCGAAAGTTTTATTTTTTCAAATTGCCGTCCGACGCTATGCACGTTTTCCATTATTTTTTCTTCATAATGCACTCGCCCAAAAGGAGGATACGTGTTGTATATACAGGGCGGTCTGCAGACGTGTTTAGTCGTTAAGCTAACGCTGCAAAACGCCGAGGTAATCCGCCCTGTATATCCGGAAACGATGGCACTGCGAGGGTAAAAACACAATATGGCAACAGTCTGAACCTCGTACATATAATATATTATTAAATTATTACATATATATAAGCACGGTCGGATTGCACTAAACATTTCCGATTTCTCTATATCTATATGTGCCTCTCTGTCTCACTCTCCCACCCTCTCTCTCAAACTCTCTACCCGTGGACAGTAGATTTCGATTTAATGTGCGATACGCGTCGGCTGGTCAAGTGAGGAAGCCTGTTTTTTACTCGCAGTCCTTCATCAGACATCGGCTGTTGTAGTTTTGACGAAGTATGATATTTTCCATTTGGCGTAATTTCAAGAAAAATTACATCAACAAATATTATTTCAATACATTTTCAATGCCGATGGATCAGTAAACCACTGCGTGTTGCATCGCCTAGAAAATATTATATTATATATAAAAAAAAAACGTATAAAGCTATAGAAAATCAAAACGGACGTTTACCTGCAAATGTATTGTTAAAAATATATCCATACTATCTGTAGGGTACATTAAAACTACCTCACAACTCAAATCTTAACATTATAATATTCATGGTGATTGAACACTCGATCGTTCTATATAAGTATTGCATAAAAATATTATTATATCATACTCAACGGTGTTGGTTTTAATATTATATACACTAGTACACTATGATTGCGTGTGGCCAACCGCAAAGTCTTACCAACGAGTCACTTGGTTTTGAAATGTCTTGTTCCTCTCGGTCGAAATACTTGCCTCCAATAAGAGGCATCCTCCCAATATCACTTTTAATACAATCATAGCTCTTTTATGGTACTATAATAATAATATATTATATTTCACAATAATTCCGTCGTTCAATAATATGTACAATTACATTTAACGAAGTGTAATAATTATAGAACAAAATATAACATTAATGTTTGACATTTCTTTGTTTGGGATTATTTATTTGAATCACAATATCTCATGCAAAATATTTCTTATAAGAAAGGTAAAAATATAACATTGTATAAAACTGTTTCGAAACAATATCAAAACGTACCCTTCGAATATTTCATCGTTTTTAAAATGATTAATTGTTGAGAGTGGGGTTCTTATTTTTCCATTGACAGTAATATTAGTTTAACAATTATTAATATTAAACTAAATATTGTGTTTTCTTTATTATTTTAGTCGGTGTAAATTACACAACAGAATACAATTTGTAACTTAGGTGTACTGCAACGTAACTGCAGCCTTCCTCAATTTCCTCCTCTATAAACCAATTACCAAACAACTTTTGTGTATAAAGTTGTTCAATTTTATTAAAGTTTTGACACTAATTGTTTAATAGGTGATTGATTAAAAAAAAAAAACAAAAATAATTTTATTAATGTGCAATATGACTTGTTTTAAATAAATTCATAGTAATATGATTAGAACTAATATATATACATAAATACATAATTATACTAATGTATTGCATTGTGTATTACAATATAATCAATTATAATTCTACAGATTGCTACATCAATATTGCTAACACAATATTGTGCAATAAACAAATACCTATGCAATTTTCGTATAAAATTAATAATTATCAATCAATCAATTTTCATAATATACGCCGAAATATAAAAATAAAACCACTCATGTATACCTATTTTATTACTATATTGTATTTGTCAATCTAGCTATGTCATGAATCTCAGATCAATATTTATTGAACCGTTCCTATTGTGTAATGAATTTTAACGCATCAATAAATAAGTAACGATGTACCTAGTATCTACTATTTAAAATACAAGTCTGACTTAACGTCGATGTTGTGTACACAATATTTCAATGGTCGTATTGTTTAAAAAAAAAACCCGTATTTTTTTAGGAATAAATATTAGGTACTTCAAAAATAGTCAAGCAAATCATAAAAAATACACGTTTTACAAATTTGATTTTGGTGATAATTGCTGTACCATAATAATGACAAACGACCAACGACAAACAATACAATATATTATTATATGGATATTTGGATTTGCATTTGCGTTTGGATTTTTTTTTTTAATTGAAACATCGGTCACACACTCACACAATACGTTTCGCGTTAATCAACATTAAATAATATATAAACATTTATAATGTGTAAAAGGTGTTACCGCCATGTAAAATAATGTAGAACATTTATTGTAATGTTATAAAATCTCAAATTCACCTACGTCGCATTGTTTGGAGAGTGTAAAAATAATATTTTGCTAGTCATTATATTTTACGGAGCTCATGTATATTAATATCGTTTTGTTTTGTTTTTAGCTGAAAGCGTTTTATGTGGATTTGCTATTGCCGCTGGAGACAAATCTCGAAAAGGATACCAAAGTTGTACAGGTAAAGGATTATTATTCTACTCTATAGTGCTACACATATAAATACTGATAAAAAAAAAAACTTTAGGTACCTACAATGCTACAATGTACATTGTACATGCGTCAATTATTTTAATAACGTTATGGATGGGTTTTGACTTTTGGGTTCTATAACGAGTAATTTTTTTTTACCATCGGAAACTGTGGACTAAAACGGGCATAATATTAGTATCCCTCGTCCCTCCTTCTCCATTTCGATCACTATAATTCATGTGTACCATTAAAAGTAAACGTGGAAAAATGTATATTACAATAATAATGCGTATCTGATATTTGGTACGGAATAACGAATATATGTATATTATATGCCCGTATAATAATATGTGTATAATATTATAATATTATACACCTTTACTATATTACGAGGTGCGTAGAGAAAATAAAATGTCCCTGTCCAATAAATAATCCAACCCTTTGGTTAGTTTGGTCTGCTGATTAACCCCTTGGTACCATTTTGTTGTTATCTGATGAAATTTAAACGGTAACAACTTTACTTTTATTTTCTATTATATTGTTATTATTATCATTTTATTTTTCAGTCCGAACAAAAACGATTTTTGCAACAACATAAACAAAGATCCGAAAGTTATAGCAAGGCTGCATCAGCTATGAAAAAGTGCCGTAAAAAGCATAAGGTTGGACCCAAAGCAGGATTGGCCATGGATAAAGAAATTAAGGTAACATTTATCGTTATATTTCATCTGCGATATAATGTAATATATTTGATATTTACTTACTTATTAAAAACTTTAAGCTAGTGTTTTTTATAGGAAGTAAACTATAGTTATGCACTTATTATTATTGGCTAAATATCTATTACAACCCTTGAGCTATATACAGAGTGTCCTGTGAGGATATACCCATTAGCCATAGAGGGGGGCTCGCCGTCTAGACAAAAACCGATTTTTTGCCATTTTACCTATTAACTAAATTTTTTTTTTAAAAATCATGAGATTAATGTAAATAAAATATTGAAAAAACAAAATTTTCACAGAAATAAGCTCAATAAAATAGATATTTTAAATTGTTTCAAAAATTAAAAAAAATATTTTTTTTTAACTTTTTTACAGAAAAAATGTAATTAAATTAAAAAATTAAATATGTGTAGTCCTTATATCTGTGAGTCTAATAAAAAAAACAGATTTATGACATATTTATTATCTCAGGAGATATCGCAATGGGTAAATCCACACTGGACACCCCTGTACCTATATACCTTATTTTAACTCTTAATAAGTTTTTAATGAATTGGTAAACAAAAAATAATATTGTAAGTTCTCTACCAACAGAGTTTTATATTATTTATCTTGATACAAATGGTCTAAAATGTGAAAATATGAAAATCTATATATTTTTTTATTTTTTACTCTTGGCATTCTGTAGTTGAAGAAAAAATATCATCATTTTTATACTAAGATAATGCTTGACCAAACATCTGTCGTAAAATATAGCACAATAAATGTCACGGATTTTGATTGAGGGTTGTTGTTTATTTTTTTTTTTTAATGTAAAATGTGTACAACGGTCACTATATAGTCATATAGATGTATGCATTGGCGAGGTTAAACTATGATTATTCAAATGTATTATTGCCGAGTTTTTATTTGTTTGGCACCGTAAAGCCCGAATGTGTCGGAAGATAAAAATTATTACCAGCCCATTGAAGATGCTCATTGTTTGAAAAGTACACACTTCGTTTTATAAAATACCAGGGACTTTTCTCGTTATTGCTATGCAAAAATATCATACAACGTGCAAAATGTTTTGTTTGTAACGGATTTACATAAACAAAACAAAATCAAATCCTCTATATAAAACCTCTGAATAGTATACCTACTCGTCGTAATTATTTTTGATAAACATTATGACAATGGGTTTTAATCTTTTTTTTTGTATACACTATACAGACTATGCAAATCCTAGAAGAAGAAAAATCTAAATTGGATAACTTTTGCGAACAAAGTTTGAAAAATGTTAGTATCATTTTATTAATGTTAGTATAATCATATTTGATAATGTATGTTAAAATACTGTGAAATTTTTATTTATAAGGCCATGACACAGGAGAGACGTAGATATGGTTTCGTGTTAGAAAGACAGTGTTCGTTGGTTAAACACTGTCTAGCGTATCATACCAACACCCAGTCAATGTACGATGAACATCTTAATGATTGGCTCGATGTGGCTAAGTCTCGAGAACGATTGCCAGAATCTGTTGAAACCATGTTTGCAACAAAACTTCGAGTAAGTTAAAATCTATTTGGGTGAAAAAATGTATTTACTTTAGGTTCTCACTGATCATTTATATTATCAATGTGAATATTATAGCAAGTAAGCTTCTGGCTGGATGATGATGTTAGTTCTCCACGAATCGACGACGATAGGATTTCGATGTCATCACAATTGAGAAAAACGAAATCAATGGATGCGTCTTGCTTGGATGTTCGAGCCATGAATGATATATCCAGTCCGGTTTTAAATTATCCGCTTTCTAGAGCCAAATCAGATTTCAATTTGAACGCATCATCGCAGTCGCTGAACAGAAGTATATATATAACTATATTTGATAATACTCTTCAACATGATATGTATAAATGTATATTATCATAATATTATCACGGCGTTCAATGTATGTATAGGACATGTTGAAATTGGTTCAGTGTTAATAATGTAAATTGTGTTTTACACCTATTCATATTTATTGATCACCCCGGGTAGTGTATGACATATATAATATACATATTAATTTAAACACCCCTAAGCATTGTTTCAACTCATCGTGATTCTAAAATTTAAATTATTCCTTGATTAAGGATTCAGTTGTTATTGCTGACTTACGATATTTACATTTATTGATTTTTCGCACTACACGCTAAAAACGTATTAACATTTCGATATTAATTTAGAACATTCCATGTTGAGTTTCGAGCAGTGCGAATTAATTTATTATTGGATTATACTGCCATGCATGTCGAATTTCACTGATCGAACTATTGTCAAATTTCAGTGGAGAACGGTTCGAGTCCGGGAAATAATGGATCCAGACCAAAGTCGATGGCAGTAGTTGATAACGGATGGGAATCTCAGGGTGCAAATCTTGTGCAAGCCACACATGCTTATCTGTCGAGCGGTGAAAATCAACTAAGCTTCCACGAAGGAGACACAATCGCTATATCAGGTAAGTTTAATGTTTAAAAACTCATCGTAGTGATTTAAAAATGACATGCTTTACGTTTTAGGGGAACGAAACAAAGGATGGCAATTTGGAGAGAACTTACGTACTCAGTGTAGTGGTTGGTTCCCGTTAACGTATACCGAACCCGTAATGGAGGACTCAGTCTTTTCGTAAGTGTGCATAGTTAAAATGAAAACGTTCTGCGGATGTATCAATTATGGGATTATATGACACGTTTATATATGTTGTTGGTTTTTTTTTTCGTTGACAGGGACTCGCCGTCATCATATCGACGAAAGGATTCCATGGGCCAGTCCACCGTCTCGAACCACAACAGAAGTGAATCGGCAACCATCGGCAAACAAAACCGTTATCAAACTACAACACTTACGAGATTCGGTGATTCTTTGTCTCACAGAAATCCATATCCGGTAAGCTATTATCAACAGCAACTTTTCATAATTATTCTATTGTACTGTCTAAGCAGTGAGGACTACTTTTCTGCTGATAATATGTTCTACAACATGTTTATATTAATTCTGGCCCTTCTTCGAACACAATTACTACGTTTGCGTTATAATATAGACAATATGTGTCAATTAAATATATTTTAAAACTACTAAATATTTTTATATTTTTCGAGAACCTCTTCAACATTTTTTAACCTCACTACAAAACGATTCTCTCCCCCGTAGAAATGATATAATATTTTTTAATACGTTTAAATTGAAAGATAATAATATCACGTGGCGTCTTAATAGACATAATATTATACCACATAAATGTACGCACTACCATTCATCCGTTAACTCGTTGTTATAAAATAATTCTTTAATCAATAACTAAAAATGGTAAAATGGTTATTTTTGCGTACAGGCACGGTCCAGGGCCAACAGTAGATCGAATGGTTACGGGATAAACTCGCACGGGCCTCCGCCTCCGTCCGTTCCTGCTCCAGTAGTGCCTCGTCAGTATGGAGGGCACATACCACCCCCGGTCGCGTTTTTCCCACCACCACCGCAGACATTGCCACCTGCACCAGGAAAACCAATCGCTATCGACAAGAGAACCGGTGGAGTTCACCACCAACACGGTAACGCGAGCTTGCACAGCAGCAACGACAGCGGTTTCAGTAACGATCCGCCGCCGGCGCCCGAAATTGACTATTCGGATGACGAAAACGCGAGGTATATCTCATCATTGCTAATCATATTATTTTATCGTAGTTGTTGGAACCATAACATTAATGTATCGCTTAACATTATCATATGCATGCGCCTTAGTTCCGTAGTACCTATGATTTTTGATTAAAACAAAACCATAAAAATAATATGCTATTATCATAACTGTATTTATGTTAAGTGAACAAGCATGAGCCTAACACAGTATAAATATGTAACATAATACCAACTGTCCTACTATAAAAACATTTTATAAAAAATTAAACAAAACGCACATTGATCTACTTTATAAAATATATATATTTAAAAAAAAAACTGGTGATAATTAATAAAGTCACTATGCTGTACATAGTAGAATTCGAGTGACAATGTACCTCATTGAGTACGTCACTGCAGTAATGGATGTGTTTAATTTAAATTTAATGATAGATCATTAGGTACATATGTAAAAACGATTCTGAGCGGGACAGTCTTCTGATAGCGTCTATGTTTCTAAGGATGTTGTATAATGGATTTATAATATTATAAGACATTTTTTTTCTATTAGTTATATAATATATTATTGTAGGTTGAACTAATTATTGTTATTAACAACATCACATACAATAATATAATGTTGATTTTTGTAATATTATTTCTTATAATATTATTGGCCGTTATTAACTTAATAGCCAATATCAATGTACTGTAGAATAGTATAAATATATATCTTCATATCTTGTACCCATTCCCAGCGTCCCTACACGCATGTATAAATAAAAATTAAATGATATAATATATAGATATTTGAACCATTTTCTCTGTATTTAATTTTATTCTAATATTATTAATTAAAACACACTTTTGGAATTTAAATCAAATCCAATTACATCCAAGCTGCTCGGTGTTTATGTATTAAGCTTATATTAAAACTGCTTAGAACCACATTCTCGTGCACATTAGGTATAGTACGTAGGCATGTGAACCACGATGATAACCTGATTTCCACATATTAATATAATATTATTATCGCTTTATGCAGTTGTACCTATACCTAATAATAATAATGATAATATTATGTTCGAGCTAATGTATTCCTCGGGACGATTTAACAATAATCGTGATTATGAATAAGTCTGGTATTATTGGATATGTATAGTTATAAACGAGAATAATACGCGTTCGTTACCAGTTAACAGCCGACGACGTTTATGTAATTCCATAAACAGCTGTACAATCAATTATCATAAGCTACCGGTACCGTATGGAAAACATTGCAATGGTAGTGCACCGCGACTAAAAGAAACCGTACCAGCTGTGTTTAATCGTCTTTAATCGGCCGAATAAATATATTCCAACCGAGGACAACTCTCGAGACTTACGCGGCGGAATAGTCCAACAACAGACGGACAAATACATAATAATATAACATTTTAATTACGACCAAAACAGAAAAATAATTAATCAATAATAGGTATAATAATTAATTATAATATGCATAATAACAACAATTGTAATAACTGCAATAACAAAAATTAACCAATGCGGTTGGTGAAGGCGCCTCTAATACCTATAATGTATTATATTTTACACGAGTCTTATAGGCTCGTATAGCTATATATTATAACGTGTAACCGAGTACGGGGTAGTATCTAAGTAACCGTGGTTACGGGAAATGTTCACCCTGCGCTGCGCGGCTTGAGGCGCGGAGGTGATGGTGTTGGTTGTGGTGTTGGTGTTGCTCATATAAGTTCGTGTTATTAATGTAACCGAGTATGATGTTTCTAAACCAGAACGATCAAAGATCCGAAGAAGGACGCGCGTTCCAAACAAGCTGCGTCTTACAGTAGGTCACCCGAAGAGGACCGCGGTTACCATCGTCCAGGTCATCATCACAGCCAGACGTTGACGATGACGATGGGCGGACGACAGTCAACGGGAACGATGAAGTCGTCGTACAACGGCGGTGGCCAAGGCATGAACACTGGCAGGCGGAACACCGGCACGTCGTCCATGCGGCAGAGCACAAGTGTCGGCCACCTGTCGTCGTTTGGCGGTGACGGAAACTCGCTGTCCAGGCAGGTGAATTCTGCGTACGATAACGAAGACGACGACGGGGGCACCATGCAGGGCAAGAAGATCAAGAGGACAAAGTCCATGTGGAAGTTCAAGAAGTCCGGTTCGAGCGACGAAGTGCTGTTGACCGGCATGTCCATGTGGAAGCACAGGTCACTGGTGGACGTGAACGCCGCGGACGCGGAGGATCAGCAGCAGCTGCAGCACAACAACAGTTACAACAACAAGTCGTCGGCGGGCACGCCGGTCGCCAACAAGAAGTTTACGGTGGCGTCGCGGGACATCGACATAGCCGCGGACGACGACGACAGCCAAACGATAATGAACGGTGGCGTGGGCGGCGGGTCGTCGACGGTGCGGCGGATGACGTACGACAACCGTAAACAGCAGCCGCAGCAACAGCAACAGCAACCACTGCAGCAGCATCGGAGCAGGAGATCGTCCTCGTCGAGTTTCGGCGGCGGCGATGACTCCGAGTCGTGCATCGTGGTAGATGATCACTTGAAGGACGTCAGATCGGCACCACCTGCTCCAGCCAGCCTGTTGCCCAGGACCCGATTGATCAAGCAGACGGCCGGAAAAGACGGTCAAGGGAACGGTGGCATGCAGCCGCCGTCCGCGGCCGCGCACCAACATCACCACAAGCACCACCACAACCAGCAACCGGCCACCATGATGATGATGATGCCGCCACCTCCGCCGCCGCCTCCCGCTGTCCGGACCGCGACTGCGGACGACGGGTACGCGCAACACGACTCGGACGCGGACGTCCGATTTGAGAGCTCCAAACTGCAGACGTTCAAGTACATCAATGCGACGCACAACGACGGCTGGTACGACTCGTGGGGAGAGAAGCGAAAGAAGTAGGATGCCAAAGGTAAAACCCCGCCTCCGTATACGACTTATCGGCGTATAAAATATGTACATAATATTATAATCTTCTATATATTAATAATGGCAATCTTTGTGTGAAAACGATCCGTGGCCAAGTCTTAGTTCTTAAATTTGGTTCATAGGATAGGACCATATGATAGAATTTCCCTACACCTCGAAATCAGTTTCTTAATTTTTAATTTTAAAGAGGGGCTCTTACTGTAGGGTTTTGTCTGTTCACGAAAAAAAAAATATTATTTTTGTTTGTATCTACAATAACTATAATATCTATAAGTTATAATACATATACGGTTGCCATCGCAGGTTATAGAAAAAAAAATAGTTATTATGATTTTATATTATTTTAGACCTGTATTTTTATATTCGGTCAATACCAGCCAAATTAATGTATATACATTTAATGGAGGTTAATACAGGGTAAAACCCCTGGCATTATTCAATTTGCCACGAAAAATGCAAATCAGCTATAATATTATTAATACATATATATCTACTATATAAAATCAAAGGATTAAAACGGACGAACCTTTCGAAAAATTGTCGTCAATAGATTCAGCAAGTTTTTTTTTATTACTTACTTTCTACTTAACAACACATACATGTTGGATACTGTATCATTTTAGATTCTGAGCGGAGCGAGAGACTGTATTGATTTTACAATGAAGTGTGTCTTTTTTCTTATCTGTCTGTCAGCAATATTTTAGATAGTAAAAATGCTCCGATTTTCAAAATCAGCATCTTTCCTAATAGAAAAGTAAATCTATAGTTGGTACTTTTAGGAGGTCAAAATTGAAAACTCCAAGTAGTTTTAAAAAACGTCAAGAAAAACAGAAAAGTGAAAAATTAATTGGTAGGTAATTTTTACGCAAAACCAATTTTCGAAAAAATTTATTTTATTTTATTGGTGTTACTCAGAAATATTTGCCATAGATCCTTGAATTTTTCAGCATTATCTATAATTGGTAACATTTTTGAAATATTAAGTATAAAAACATTTTTTTAATTTTGTAAACTATTTTTCAGTTAGAAATTCATAAAAGTTTATTTTTTCAAAGCTAACATAAGAAATTTAAATGGAAGGTTCCCAACAAATTGTTCTACCTCTATCAAAAAGAAAGAGTTCACCGGAAGTCACGCTATTTAAAGCCATAAGATATTTTAGATGTTTACAAAAACAATTTTTTAACTATTAAATTTTATTATTCATCAATATATAATATTTATCATTATATATTTAAGTACCTATGACACAACGTCTCCGCCCAGAATCGTTTTTCATATACAATGATGATTTATCATCGAATTCAAATATAACACGCACTCATTACAACGACATCACGCTCGACAACTACTGTAAAGCAGAGCGATACCCACTTGTCCGCCTCTTAAAAAAAATCTATATCTCAGAAAAAAAATATATAATATTTTTTTGGACATAATTATTTACAACCGTAATATATTATATTTGGTAAAAATGGCCCGACTAACTGTGTTATAAATCTGTTCAGTTTACATTTAACGGAGCTTAAGAAGGTTCGCATCCACAGAAAATGCCGGGAAAGCACAGCTAGTAATAATATAATATAATACCTATTATGTTAAAATTATAATAATTGTAAAGTACCTACGAAACCCGCAATTGTACATGTGCAACGGCAAAATTCGATTAGTTGGCCCATCACCCTGCGATGGCTAAACGTCAGCAAGCAAAGTATAGGTACCTTATAAAGTTATAACACACCATGCGGCATAGCATTATTATTTAATTTTAATGAGATTCTAACACATAAATTATTGTATAAAACAATATTATTATTATTGATTTAAATTCCGGGATTCTACGGTCTGCGATAATACGGTTCACGAATAATCTTTTCCGGAATTATACGGTCTGAGATCTTATGGTCCGTGTAAATATGGTCCAATCATATTATTATGCATTCCGAAATTTAACGACCCGTGCGATTATTTTCTGAGATTTTACGTGCGTCCGGAACGGATGTATTACCTATATTATTAGAACTGTCATCCGTTTCAATGAAATGCCGAGTTTAACCACGTTCAAACGGTTCACTCTAGATGTGCTTTTTGGATGAAATAATATGTAAAATATAATTAATAACAATCAAATAGTGTAGACAAGACTTTATCAAAAGTAATTGTGGTTCACATTGAACGAAAAACAATCGGTAAGTACCCAGGTCCAACTTTTGTTCTGCCCATTCAGTGGATCGCATCTTCTTTGAATCTACAAAATGATCATATTCAGTGATAGGTAGTTAGTTTTTTTTTTGTAAATAGTTTTATAGTGTTTTTTCAATTTAAGATAACATAATATATATTGCTTTTCTATTACCTAGTGCCTACGTAAAAACGTTATTTTATTTATTGATTATTCGACTCGGTCATTTGCGTAATCTTCATAAAATCGCACGTGGCCACATATTATCTAGTTTTTCGTTCGACTTATAAGAATTGGTACTTACTTAATTTTTGTCGGCACTATTCTCAAACAAATATTTTATAATTCTTATCCGTTTCACTATCTTTTTTTTTTTATAGATAAGTTGTCAGTTTGGCAGTTTTTTTAGGCCTTGACAATCCAAATGATCTTATGTACAATGTACATACTATCAATATAATACCATATTAAATCGAGAGAGGCCGCCGTATAGAAGGGATTTATTTATTTTCTTGTTTTTTGTATATAATTCAATTCGACAGATCTATAAAATGATCACTATATATATATGTAGTACCTATACGTACGGCGTACCTATACTATTATTTATTGCGTTGTTTATCATCGTTTACATAAACAACCACGAGACGTGAGACGTCGTAAATTTGTACAGTCAAATTATAGTCGACGTCGGTGTTGGCGGAGGAGAGTTGGTAAACAAACGGCCTTTATAATTCGGTTAAGGTGCGTCTCGTATACAAGTTTACAACAGACGACGCAGTTCTACACTTCTACGCTGGTGTCTATACATTTGTATGTACTACAGCGGCAAGAGACCCGACGAGCCTATTTTATCCGATACAAATTCTGACTTACGATCAAACGGCGAACTTTAACGCAATTACTGTTATCAATTAAGTCTTGGAGAGCGAAGCAAACATTTTATGAGTGTCAGTACAAGCGTAAAAGTAGTATAGCGTTAGTATTTTAGTACCTATACCCAGTATCAGTGTTAGTACCTGCCACCTACCTAGTAGTGGGTAGTAATGTAGTATATCATTGCTAACTATTTGTATGTCATAATAATGATAATATTACGGCCAATATTTATTCAGTGCGCATAATAGACTGTTTTATTCAATGTTGTTTTCGTTTTATTTATTATTTTTTTTATTTTAAACTGACATCGAGCTACGCGCGTTGTTCTATTGATAATAAAAAAACGCATTATGCCGTTTCGAGTTAGTTTGTTTTGTTTTGGAACATTTGAACGGGACAAAGTGGTTCGCAAATAAAACTATACAATAACAGCGTTGTAAAAACAACGAAAAATTGCATCACAGCATTTTGAACGTTAAAACCTATTAAAACAATTAAGTGTACATTTTTTTTTACGGTTGAAATCGTGTTGTCTTTTATTATGGTGCATTGTATATTTGTATCATTGGAATTAAAATCAATATTTTATTTAATGGGTTGATATTCGTACACCATACATGACACACGACGGTCGTTTGTTGTTCTTATAGAAAGTATATTTTGCTTTTTATGTTTAAACTTTAAATGTAAATGTAAATAAAATATAATATTTTATATGCATGTATAAGTACAAGTTAACAAAAACAAAACTACTCATAGGATAAAAAAAATCGTCAACGACGAAAATTCTATGGTTATAAACTTATAAACGAACATAATATATACAATAGATACACATAGATGACTTTCAAATGTACATTTTGAACATGAATAATATTTTAAATTTCGTTAAATTTAGCTTTTTAATCTGAGTAAAGTTAATAGTTCGAAACGAAACGAAACGAAAAGAAAAAATACGTACCACACTTTCTATTATTTTCAATCTTAAATTATTCCTCTCGTGGTCAACAAATTACAAATTACAATGCATACCTATATTATTCGCGTTATGTGCATATTGAAGTAACTTTATATACCATAGCTGGGAATATTATTGATAACAATAGAATGAGATGGTTTCCGGCATGTCCAGAGATGGAATAGGATAATGAGGTAACACTGTAATATTTAGGAAGTCACGTCATATTAAATGCGCTCTGAAGGAAGCCGAGGATAGGTAGCCAAAGAAAACGTGATTATCAGAGGTCTCTTCAGTGATGGGTCCAGGGGAAAAAAAGGGAATTTGCCCCTCCTTCGTAAACGCCATAGTTGAGGGTTTCATATTAATTTGGAATTTTAATTTACTTCATTTATATGATAAATTGTAATAGTCAGTGCCTATAGTTATGTACCTATAAGTGGATACCTATATTATTTAATATATACATTTTTTAATAATTATTATATTGATACGATCCGATGGTTTGGTATGAGTACAAGTAGAGATATAGGAATTAAATATTTTATGAGATAAAGACGGAAGAGAAGAAGAAGAAGCCACAGGTGTTTTAATTTGGCAAACTGCCGTGTAGTGGTGTATCTATCCATCACGCACACGTTGCTGCTAGTGTGATACGCCTATACGTCATATGATCTAACCTATGATGGATATTATTATGTAGATACTTTGTTTCGATTTTATCGAAATACCATATAAATATGTATTTAGTGACTTATAACATAGGTCCCTAGTTAATTAATACATGACGTGCTATGTGTGATTTTTATCAATAAATAATAGTACCTAATGATTACGATATTTCAATTTCAGGACGAACGTGTTTGCGACGATCAAACTGCGCAAAACCAACACCAACGACCGGTCAGCGCCGAAGATCATATAATATAATAATATTATTCGCCAGTCGCCACTAACCGAAAAGATCAATCATATAGAAATATTGTATGCCAGCATAATATTTTTATAAATTTTTTTCTACAAGTTACGTTATCAGATTAAGTGAACAATTTTCTTCGAAATATTATATCATAATATTTTATATTATACTATTATTATATTATTATTATAGTTAGTCGTTTTACATACCAGAAAAAAAAAATCACTGTATATACACACTCGATGTATGCAGGCCGAACATTGCTCAACTAATCTAATAGCGTCCGAACTCTATGTGCACACGACCGTTGTTGAAAATGTGTACAGTTAGGTTATATAGGTATGCAATAATATATAAGTATTTATCATAACGTATATTCTAGGTGAGGTTACGCGATTGTAATTTGTTTTTTAACTTCTTTTTTTTTACCAACCAGGCGACCGCCGCCGACCCTTAATAATAAAATATATATATACCAGATACCTATACTGTATAATATTATGTTATTAGGTACCATACGCTTTTATTTTTCAATTCGCTTTCTTTGGCAGATACATACATTAGGTATATTATATTATGTATAGATAATACATAAACCAATGAAATGTCTGATACAATATAGGCTAGCTATAGCTATCAATGCTTACTCGGACCGCGTAAAGGTCAATTATTACTCGTGTCTTTGTCAATAATAACAATGATAATAATATACGCGTCGACACGCTGTTTTAGCCAATTTTAATTTCTTTAATATGGTACACAGAGATTTCAAACACAATTTTGCAAATGTGTACATAGTAATATAGGTAATTATTATATTATATCATAATATTAGGTACCTACTTGATTATTATTTTTTCACGTAGGGTTTTTATTTTTAAACTTTTTGTTTGTTTTATAAAATACGTTATACTACATTTATATATTATAATTATTAGCTATTCTTGCGCTCCGTCCGTATCGAATATTAATATTAGTTATTACAATATATTATATATATATATGTATAGGTAGGAAGGCATTAAACTTTACGGCGTAAAGTCAATACGTCTCTAAGGCAAAGTTTACGCGAGCATATACTATTTATTATTATATAATACGTCATAAACTATATTAAGTATAATAATAATATGGAATCGATTTAATATAATATATATATATCACGAAAAATGATTAGGTACCACCGGTGATATAATATACCTAATATTTTAATAATATTATGTGTTACAATATAGTACCATAATAATTTATCGGATCGGTACATAATATTATTATGCACTATATACACTGCAACCATACATATATATATACTCCGATCTGTACCCATTATAGTAATAATATATTATGTATCATTTCGTGGTGACGTAACGATTCAATCGTAACATCGCCAAAATCGTTATATCCATTGCGCAACTGCAGCACATACTGCACAGACCCTATACTAAATATAATAATATATCACACGTACGTTTACCGATTTCAAACTCGATTCAATACATATAATATCGTAGTAGGTAAGTATACATAAGAAAGACCGAAAAGTTATTGTATTTCGTACCTACAGTCGTTTTCCCAATCTGGTCATCGTCGTCGGAGTCAGAGTCTAAAATAAGCGTAAAGGACAGTGTCGGATTTATCGCGGGGTTGCAGGGGGTAGGTACAATGTACCGGGGCTCGAATACTGAATATGTTTTGGGGGCCTCGGGTTTCAGGTGTCTAGATTTTTCAACTTTGTAGAATGATAGATTGTCAAGGATACCGAATATTGGCCAAGAAAAATAGTCTTTTGAGAAATTAATTGCACCCGTTTATTTTAAAAATAACGCGGACTCAGTTTTATTCCTGTATATAAGTCTTGTGACGATTCGATTTCAAGGAAAACGTAAGCCACGAGGTACTTCCCTATAGTTGAAATGTTTTTTTTTTTTAATCCGTCTTCACTTATATTGCATACCCAAAAAAAGAAGAAAAATATGATTAACGCATTAAATTACTTAAAAAAAGCTTTTTTTTTTTTTTGTTAAGAAGCTTCCAATTTTAATAGGTGCATCCCGGCCTTAGATCCGGCACTGATTCTAAACATGTGTTCAGTTTATTCAAATGTGTGCATTATAAAATACACTGCAGCCTAAAGTCCATCGCGTATATCGTGTCACATCTCATGTCGATAAGTCCATATTATAATCATTTATAATCATTAAAAAATTTTAAAAAAAATAATTTTTGAGGGTCTGCCCAACCGGGTAATAATATTTAAACCATCGTGGTATGCAGTTTATTCGTTAGCGAGTTGTAGTCGTTATGTTGTGTATCGTTAAACTTATCAATTTTGTATGCGCTTTTGTTTTTTGTTTTTAATTTTTCGCCTGTAAATATAATATTATTGACTAATCGTTTATACTATATACAGCCGCTTACTAAAATATTATAATAATATTAAGGTCGGCGTTAATTTTGTGTTTGTTGTTATTATTACCATCGTGGTTATTTGAAAAATAATTTTTATAACAATATTATGATATTAAAATTGCATGTACCTTATGTAAATTATGATTACCGGCAATGTTTAAAAAATATTAAATTTTACTAAAAAAATATTGTTATTTTGGTATCTGTGCAATCGAACATTTTATAATTTGTATCTATAATACAATCTATATAATATAATATTACAATCGCATTATATAATATTATTATATTATTACTATTATAACAGTAATATAATTGTTTCACTGTTTGATAGATTTTTGTATATTGTATAATTATTTTAAAATTTAAATAGGTAGGTACTACCTGCTACTCGTATCTACTATTTTTTTTTTTTTTAATTATTTTTTATGTAAATTGAAGGTACACGGGATATATTATTATTATTATTATTATCATCAATCAAAGAGTCTGGACGGGTAGTGCAAACGGACGTGAAACACTGAAACGTAAATCGTTATTTGCATTAAAAACATTTGCTGAATTTTTAAAAACGTGAAAATTTGGACAAATCTTTTATTGGCTCGACACATATATATTACAACGTATGGTATTTACTTATAATATATTATATATTATTGTACAGTATATATTATATACTGTACAGTTATTGGGCCAGTCATATCGGTCATAGTTTCGTTTTCGAGATACGAGTGTACGACCGTGCCTGACTCTTTTGTTATATCATATTATTATATTATATATTTTTAATCAAATACTGTTATTATAATGTAATCGATAATTAGTTGAAAATGCATAAATATTTTATTCATGTACCTACACGTCTTGTTCTATAAGTTTGCTTATTTCCCATCCGTGTATAACCGTGTTTTGGAGCTGCAGACATAGGAAGTAATCCGAATGAATTACTAATCGAATACCATCTACAAATTTTCTCAATAAGTTTCAAATAATGCAAAAAAATGTTGAATACTATTTTTGTCAGTATTCCAAATACTATTTAGAATACTTTTTACAAACATTTAATTCCTATGAAAATATTATAAATATGTTATTAATATGGTAATACAATAGGTACCATAATATTATTGTTTTTCCTAATGGTTTTCTGGAAATTATTACAATATTAGATATACACATTTTAAATCAACAATTTAATCTTGTGTTTATGGTTTACGTTTAAGTTAATATTTGTGTTTAAAGTGTATTTCATTGAATAGGTAGGTATATAGCAGTTATAGATAATTATTCACTATTAAACTAGGCAGGTAACTGAATTTTAGAGATTTTATACAAATTATGTGTCTTATATTTTGAACATACAATAAAATTATGGAGTAGGTAGGTACACAAAAAAATCGAACCCCCAAATATTTTTATTTTTCATTAATAGGTAGTTATGTTTTTGGTATTTTAGTACATACATTTGTTAATGTATGAATAATATTTGAAACTAAAATATCTCCTTTAATAGAAAAAATAACTTAGAAAACCTATAGGAAATATGTTATTAAATAAGATAAAACAATATAATATACAGAAACAAAAACAACCATACGTTTTTTTAAGTGTTCTATTCTCAAAAAGTATTCGAATATAATAAATTCAAAATATTTATTTTATTCACTTCTTAAATATATTTTACCAATGTCTATAGAGCTATACTTGGTAGGGGGTTAGATAGAATTAATAGGGCTCACCGGCCTTAGGATTCCATACCCATCTACGCCAATTCAATTTAAGTAGGTAGTAGATGAATATTTAACGGATTAAAATGTATTTGTTAGCATTTATTTAAAAAAATATATTGTCTAATATAAGTTTGGGGTAAATAAATATAAAGGTGTAAAATGTAAATAATATACTATTATGGTCTATGCCCTATGGAGAAAATGCACCTAGGGTAGAGGTGTAGTGAAGTAGCCTATACATGGCGCCGTGCACACGGAAAAAAATAATTGGTTGGTTTAACTAAAATTATATGTGTACTAGCTGTAAAATGTAGTTCCGTATGGCATACCCCTACATTTAGTTGCAAGTACCAAACGATTATAGTTGCAAGATTTATAGTTAATATGACTAAAATATGTAGTTGCTAATTTTTCTAACAATATTATTTAGTTAAATCAACTATTATTATATTGTAAATATATAGTTAATACAACCAAAAAAAAAGTTGTTAGTCTTACTATAGCATTAGTCAAGTTTACCAAGTCAATTTTCTGAAACAGCTAAGCTATATAGTTGTCAATTTATCTAACTAAATATTAAGTTAAATCAACTATTGTTTTTTTTTTATTTATAGTAAATAGAACTAAACGTTTTTTAGTCTTTACTATAATTTTAGTCACATTTACAAATCATATGTTTTTGAAATAGCTAAAAAAATATAGTAGCTTTTTTCTAACTATTAGATATAGTCTAATTTCAACTACTAATATTTTTAGGGGTGACCAAGTAAGTAGGAAAAAGAAAGTACAAGGACATGTAAATATAAGCAATAGGTATACCTACATTAAAAAAAAAAAAAAAAAACTGCTTCATAAAGAATAATAAGATATTTATTAATAAAGACACGTTTTTTTTTTACATATTATAAGTAGGTAGGTACATAACATTTTTTACATGTGTTTATGAAGGTAAATAAGACAAACTATTTGAGAGGACACAGTGAACTGTGGGACGTACACAGTCTAATTTTTCAACTGAACAACATAATAATTTTTCAGTTAATTGCACATTATATCTATGCTTGGAAATGTTCATCAAAATATTTATTTTCATAAATCTTACAAATAAAAAATGGTAATATTATTGGTTTGAATAAATATAGATAATATTAGTCCAAAAATTGGTAATATACTTGGATTATCACTATAATTAATTAGAACAGACATATTATTAATATTGTAAGTGGTTCCTTTATAATCAACCCATGAAACAAACATTGCATACTCTAAAAATTTAAAAGGTGAACATAAAAATTCAACTTTACCATACTCGAGCCGTGTTGTCTCCGAAAGAG
>NC_042494.1:3572622-3573885 GCF_005508785.2 Acyrthosiphon pisum
CGATAAAATTTTTAAAATAATTTGACTCTTTTGAGCTGTTTACGGACATTGTAAGTTTTCAATTTTTTTAGTTTTTTTTTTTTATAAATATCAATAAAGTTTATCTGTTGGGCCAAAAAGTGTATAAATTTAATACAAAGCTCTGATATATTGTTACAATATCAGTTGAAAAATATTAAAAATACATAGGCACAATTTTTTTTATAAGCATTTAAAGATCAAATTTTGACAAAATTTATCAAATTTTAATTTGAAAAATTATTTTGTAGTTAAAAATTTATAAAATGTTCAATGTTTGTATCTAAGAATTGAAAATTTAAAACAAGATTCCACGTAAGTAATTAATTCTGTTACCAAAAAATCTAAAAAATACATTTACGCAGTTTATTTTTATAGTCATTTTAAGTACAAATTTGGACGAAATTACATATTAAAAACCTAGGATAACTATTTTAGTTATTTTGTTGTGATTGTATAATATTATTCGTGGGTACTTGAAACTTCTAAAGTATACTATTATATATCTATGATAGTACCACGGTTTTTTGTTGATGTATAACGCGTTATAAGTACCTAATAAATATTATGATATGATTAATTTGGAATTTATTATAGGTACCTAATATAATATTATGTCTTATACCTAGACTAACATACTGGCTCCGCTCAGAATCGTTTTTCTTATACAATGATATTATATCATTGAATTCAAATTTAATACCATCCATTATACAGTGACCCACTTGTAACCTACTGTACAGCAGAGCGAAATCCACTTACCCACCTTTTTATGTTTCGAAATACTAAGACAAATATTCTGCTTTGGAATATAAAATTAAAACTCTATGTTATCGTTCAAAAAAGTCAAAAAATTATAAGGATGAAAAATATTTAAAAATATAATGTTATATTGTTTTGTAAGCTTCTTGAAACTATGTGAAATAATATTTTCAATAACATTTACACTTCTGGAAATAAAGAGTGTTTAATTATAAAAGAATCGCCTTTTATATAGGTACAAAACATCGAAATTATCTCATTACCGACCTATTCAGCAGCGTATACCATCGTAATATACCGATTACCGAGCTGCTGAAATCCCAGTCACCGCCGGTCAAAGCGCGTTTAATAATTGCTGTGGTGACCGATGTTACCCCAAAGTCAAACATTTCGATATTTTACACACGACCGATGACTTCTTCATCGGCAGACATGTGATGATCGGTGGCAGCTGAAAAACGTCGTTCTTACGCCAAACGATTT
>NC_042494.1:3573935-3579823 GCF_005508785.2 Acyrthosiphon pisum
GGCGTCAAGATTTCTCTTACCCTGTTTCGAAGTATTGCCGTTGGATCCGTTGGTGAAGACCACTTTCCAGCTTAGAGAACAGAGTTTGATCGATCTGTCCAATCCCAGTACCAAAGTGAGATATATCACCGATGTCATATTAATATTTTAATTCAGGGATGGATTAAGGGGGAGGTAAAGTAGGTATATTTCTACGGTCTAAGAAAAATGTACCATTTATACCGGTATATTATTATTATCACTGCATTAATTATTTAATTATTTTGTTTCGATAATTTCATTTCAAAAATCACGGACAATTTTGACTGCAATAAATAAACCAAATAACATTAACAAAATATTTTAATTTAATAAAATATGTATTCGTTAAAATATATAGGTCAACCATTTTATTGCGTACAACACTTTTAAGTAATTGTGTAAAACATGACAGTAATGTGGCCTTAGTGTGAATGTGCCTATGGCTCTTAATCCTACTCTGGTGAAAATGAAAACATAAAATACATCAAACTTACATTGCTAACACATTAATCAAATTTATTCGCAGAATCCCATAGATTTTATTGACACGTGTATGGATATAGTTCTTGAATTCAGACAGAGTGACGATTTTGAAAATGTTTTCATGTATCCCGTGTGTGACGTTCAAGACACCGAGATGGAAAATTACTCCGATCACGTTTTAAAAACCAAAGTACAGTGTTTACACTTTAGTGTGATTTTAGCAAACACATTTGTTTTGGTAATTATTAAATAATTAAATATTGATTTTTAGGGTTACGATGTGATGATGATAAAAGACGATGGTAAGTCTGGACAACTAAACAGGGGATCAGACAATTCGCAGTACGTCGCATTGACAAGACACACAAGATTGTCGCATGCTATGTTATTGATGAAAAGTAAAATTCGTGTTCACTTGATCGTATTTTCAAACAGTCCTTTGTCCGACAGTGGTGATTATACAGTAGTGCTGCAACAGAAATTCGGTGATAACTATTTGGCTTTACTTAAAAAGGTATCACTTGAACGTATTTTATGATAAAAATATTTGCGCCTACACAATGTAAAAATAATAAACATGTATGATGGATCGAAGAAAGTTCAAATATAGTGTTTGTGCTGATGCCAAGGCAATAATATCAACTAGTGCTGACCCTGTTTTAGCTTCCACTTATCTTTAAAATCGTTTTTCTCAAATGAATGATTGGCACAGAAAATGGCAGTTTAAAATTAACCAAGCCAAATCAATTCGTACAACTTTCACCCTTAAACAAGCCCGGCTGTATATCTATATAACATTCAAATTTCTTCATCACTAACGATCAAATATCTAGGGATAACACTCGACCACAGTCTAACCACGGCACACCATGTTAAAACTAAAAGACTGCAACTAAATTTCCGGCTACGCATGCTTAAAACTCCTCGCACTAACAATAAATACACCAACCTAAACATTAAACTACTCTAGACTCTAGTTACTATTCATACTAAAACTTATATCAATTAATGACTATCAGTTATGGAACAATTCCAAAAACTCAAAACCTAAAAAAAATACGGACGTTTTAAAATATTACCTTAAGAAAAATAACTAACTCTCCGCCATGGCGCCATACACATCAAATCATACCCTTCATACTGATCTCCAACAAAAAACCGTTCAAGAAGATGCAAAATGCTCTTATAAGTGTTTTCACAATCGTCTGATAGCTCACACAAATCAATTAATCAAGGATTTATCATCCTACGAAATTCCTGGAAATCCTCCAAGACGTTTAAAAAATAAATGGCGCCGATACATCTTTAAAAATTAAATAATAACTATACCTACCTAGTTCAATTAATTCATCAAAAGTTTCAACAGGAAGCGTCACTAATGGGTGGTTCCTTCTAACAAGTCTTTAAATGTTACTGTAAAATAGCACATTCTTATTGTACCCCAGGATACAGATTGTACATCTATTTTTTTTTAAAAAAAACATTGTGTTCATCATATTGAATAGCATCATTTTTACAGGTTTCAAAAATCGATAGTGATGCTATAATACAAAGATTGACTTCAGAAAATATAAACTGCTGCGATCAATTTCAGGATTTATTAACTAATTTGAAATCGTTAAATAAAACCATTTATTTAGTGTCTAAGATTCAACCGGTAGATGGAATAATATCGTTGGTGAAAAAAACGAATAAAATAAAAAATATTCGGTAAGGAAATTATAATCTGTGCTTATGTCAATTAAGTAAACTATATACAAAAATATTGGTGTTTTAGGTTTTTCTTCGTGCTGGATAATGCTGCTCCTGGATTTAGTACCATTAATCCATTTTATTCAAAACAAATAGCCAAAGACTTATTAGTTAACGTCTACCAAAATGGTCGATGGGTTACGTATAAGGAAATCAAATTCATAAATGTTATAAATACCCAAACATCGATGAAAAAGACACTTCTCGCTAACTTATCTAATATATCGTAAGTTTTTTCATTGCATGTAACTTAATCATTAAGTCTTAATGTTGATAATAATTATTTAACAATTCTTTATTGATTGCACTTATATAATATAGATATTTAATGTATATATTTTTTCAACGAAAAATGTTGATGCCACAATTATATTCTATGCCTATTGTTATTTAAATTAACTAAACATGTAAATTAATTATCTATAATAGAATACCTAATATAACTTTCTAAGTATATTTGAATGCCAATATTTATCAGTACTGTCTGTCATATAAAAAAACTTACTAGTTATCTATGTCTTTATTATAATCGAGTAATAAAAAAAACTAAATACAAAATACATATTAGAGTAGATTTATTTTGAAGAACGTATTAAAATTGTTAAATTATGTTTTCATCCATCATATGTATAAGATTAATTAAATGAAAAATTGTATTTGATTACAGTCATAATATTAATTTATACTTACTGCTATCACGTGTAAGTGTGTGACCCCTATTACAAACCTTTGTTTGATAAGTACACACTTCAGCAGTTAAAAATATCTATTTTATCATGATAGTCATCACATGAGTTGTTTTATTTTATACTATAAATTTGGTATTACATTATTAAACAACGATCTTTATTATAATGTTAATATGTATTTTTTGGATTTTAGGTTGAAAAACGTTTCTGTAAAGTATATCGGTCTGAATCCTCAAGACACGATTGTAGATACGCGATACAACAATGTCGAGTACGACGAGCTAGGCCCTATTGAGTACTCCGGTCTGGCGTCTGATGGGTCTTTGAAGATGGGAGTTGCGCCATTTATACCGACAGTTTCTGATATCACTGCTGATCCTATTCTATCTTGGGCAGTCCCCAAAAACATGTCCCTCGAAGAAGCATCGACAATTCCGGTGCCATATTCAATGGTAAACATAATGTTTATTCACAGTGAAATTGTTATTATAATAATATTATATACAATTATTATTATTATTATTATTATCATTATCATTATTATGATTATATAATTTGTTGTGCATTTTATCTCGATACATTACAGGCGTATTACATGTTGATCGTAATTAGTGGGATAACCAAAGAAAATTCAGTGCTAGTACATTCTGGATTAACTGCTGTAGGCCGGGCTGCCATAGACATATGTCTGGAAAAAAAATGTAAAATTTATGTTACCGTATCCGATTCTAAACAAATGGAACTGTTAAAACAGAGATTCCCATTGGTACGTACCTATACGCTGCAGAGCGTCGTAAGATTAAAAAAGCACGTACAGTTTTGATAAACTACGTATGAATTACAGCTTCCACATTCAAACGTAATAATTTACGAAAAAGAGAATTTCGAAATTAAATTCCTCATGGCGAACCATAAGATGGACGTAATCATAAACTGTCTAGAAGGAGACGATTTTTACGCTACTTTTCGAGTAATTGCAGATCATGGAAAGTTTTTCCAACTGACCAAAAGCGACATGAAAAAGAAATATAAAATGGGTACAGCAATATTATAATATAATAGTATTCAAACGTTTCTATGGATGTTAAATTTAACTATAATGTTACCTTTGTATGTCTTAAAAGGTACGTTAAAATTTCTTAAATGTATATCGTTCTTCTCTATCGGCATGGACAGAATAATGGCAGAATGCGAAGAAACAAAACAGGTCATTCAAAAGTTGATTGAACAAGGTTTAAATAACGGTACGATCAAACCCTTTGATCGACATGTACTGACCGGAGCGTGCACGGGAACTCAAGCTCTGGAGACCCTCGAGTGAGAATACGATAATTGATTGATAATATTATTATATTTACGTTGCAATATTCGTAAATTCTTATTCGTTTGACGTCGCTACGTGTTGTAGGAACTTGACTCGAGAAAACGAATTTAAACGTGTCGTAATATCCACGTCGAAAGCCATCGATGTCGGAAACGCAATAAACCAATTCCAATGTTTCCCAGATAAAGTGTATTTCGTTATCGGTAAAACCAAATCCATCATCGATAGCACCAAGTAGTTTTATACCTATATGTACCAAATTTATGTTTATAGGAAACGCATGTGACGATTGGTTGTGTCTGGTGGAATGGTTGGCGCAAAGAGGTGCGTTGAAAGTAGTCGTGGGCTTGGAAACACATTCACTGACGCCGACAGTTTCACGGAAGTTCAACATCTTCCTTGATCGTTATAAGGGTATCACCGTGCAATTAGTGTCACAGTCATTATTGGACACCGAACAATCGGCTCACGATTTGTTGAAAAGTTCGACAGCAACGTATCTATTGGCTGCGGTATTCTTCGTGAGCGGTGTAAGTCATCGGCATTCGAGTTTTAAGTTTTAAAAAAAAGTTGTCCAATTTGCATGCCATTTCTTTAATGGATCTGTCAGAATGTCATGGCCCATGGTCCATGGATGATGAATATGCACAATATAACATTACCTATTCATATATTATGTATACTATAGTTTTACTTGTCATAATATTTTGGTTATCTTGTGGACTTAACTTGAAAAAAGTAGAGTATTTTAAAATAGCGAATTATGGTTTTATTATTTTCTAAACGACGAGTAGGTAATATGTAATGAATGTATATTGACATAAAAAGCCTATGATGCCCACGACATTGATTTTTGGACGGAACATTTTAACGGATAGCGTGCTATTTGGACACTTTTTATTTATACATTTTTGACATGTGATTCAAACGCACAAACCGTACGTCTCTAACCAATTATTTCCCCCAGACCACCTTGAGGCTTAATAATATGTTGTCTGACCGTTAATATTTCAAAGGTGGAAGAAAAAATGATCGAAAACATGCAATTCGCGATGGGTCAAATCGTCACAAAACACAATCAAAAAACGCTGTTCACGTGCTTATTCTGCGGTGGGGCAAAAACGTGCGATCAATTAAAGTCAACTGGCGTCAACGCTCTGTGCTTGTCGTGGGGCCAAAACGGTGACAAACCTAAGCTCAGCAAGATCATACCCATACTGGAAAATTTAATTATGAAATCCGACGCTCTCACCAATGCCGTAGTCGTGTGCTCGGAACACGAGGCTGACAAATGGACACGTATGACAATATTATTTATTTATTCGTATAGCATTACCCAACGGACCGCAGTCCCAAATTACAGATAGCTTAAAGATAATATTAAATATACACAACAAATACAAATTAACACAGAGAAAACCATATTAATTATTATGGTCAAAAAAAAAATAAAGGAGAATAACATCGACTCAGAAACTATGGATTTTAAGATTGACTTCGCTAATAATATTATATCAGTATACTGTCGACTAAACTTCCAATAAACATTAATCAGCTTAGTCTTGTATATTTAATATACTATGATACATCATATTATCCTATCATGAGATGTAGACGCC
>NC_042494.1:3579873-3618842 GCF_005508785.2 Acyrthosiphon pisum
TTTAAATAGTTTTAGGTCATTATAAAACTACAAGTTTGAAAGAAAATTAAACTTTTTTATAGTTATCGGTTTTTAAGTTTTAATTTGTTGAATGACTACAGTATACATATTTAATTCTGAAGTAGAATATTATTCAGAGTATTTTGGTGTATAAAAATCAAATTTCAGACGAGTACCTAGTTTAAGAGTTATAAGTTTCTATTTAAAATTTGATAAGTTGAGACAATGTTGTGTACAGAATCATGGAACATTCCGCGAGGTACCAATGTCCTATACTTTAAATAAGTATTTATAAATTAGAGATTCGTGACCTGAAAACACACAAAAATACACCAATAAAATGCAAAAATTGCAAGTGTTTTATTTTGTCACGACTTAAAATTATGTAAAAAGTATTTTTAAAAACGTAAATAGTTTTTGAAATAATTAGTGTTCTTTGATAAGAGAATTAAGTACCCGTTATATAACTGAATCGGCACAGAGGTCATTCTATAAACACCAAATATTGGAATTTTCACTATCAGTTTTGTCTTTTCGGAAATTAAAATAATATTTTTTTTATTATGGTTCAACCTAAAAACCTAAGTATTTCAAACACTACATTCTTGCACTAAAAAATTAAATTTATTACAATTCCTCATGTCCCAATCATTAGTTTCTTATTATAACTTCCGCTTTTTTAATTTAATTGTAAGAACATTAGGTATAAAGTTTAGATGTAACACAATATAACGAGGTTATTACTCTACCACCAATAGGTATATCCAAGCATAAACGCTTATAAAAATATTAAATTAATTCAATATTTTATACGTCAACATATTTTAATAAAAAAAATTGATAAAATATAGTGTTATAAGTTATAATAATATTAATAATTATAAATATATAGGTAAGTACTACAAATAATAAATACAATTATTGATTACACTGCAGGGCAGTTATTATTTATGTTATAATATGGTGATAAGTATACCTAATAATATGACATACTTATTTTGTGCTCCATGGAAGTTATATAAACATCGGGGTGGTATACGATGGTTTAAAGGCGAATTTTCGTAATCGAAAAAAAAACACATTACACAATATACGATGTATTATTATGTACACTGTACACATATTTTGTCTTCATTGGCGCCCCGAGTCAATTATGCATTTATGCCACCAACGTATCTTATTTCTAACTATTATAAAATAATCTCTGTTTTAATTGTTCGTGCATACTTATATTTTATAATAGGTACCTATGCTACTTACCAACAATTGCGTGTATGGTAAATCAATGGAATTTTTTTTACCTGTATATAGGTTCCTACTTAATTGTTGAAAAATTCCCCGGAGGCTTTATTATATATTTATATATATAATATATTATATATCCATGTAAGTAGATTTAATGCATGTATACGTCCTTATGACAATATATATAATAGAACAACTACACCCTTCCTTTATCCTTACGCGGAATTATTAGGTATTAGTATAGTAAGTATGTAGCTATACTGAACTTTGTCCGATATCTTGTAACAACTTCTATACTCATTCATTGTTGTGCAATTTATATATACCTAACCTATATAGTTATGTGTAATGTGTATATTTAAAAAACTCACATACTGCTACTACACTTTTTATCTGAGACCTTCAAACTGCAATTTTCACGATCATAAAAATAGGTACCTGTATTGTAGGTGACCAATTATATAATTTACTGCCGTGTATTATACAACTACGGCCGATATAAAAGTATACAGGAAACAGAAATTTAATTGTTAATATAATAATATCAATAAATGTAGCTGCACGATTATGATGTCCAATCTAAATAGCATGCGTATTATGTATTGTCAGCATTGGTAAAATTATCTAAACGGTGGGTTACCTATGTTATTGAAATTAATTTCAAATGTTCTATCATATTGATCTAGGACCTAAGTAGATCGTGTGCACTTATACGAGCGGTGGGTGGATATATGCGTGTCATATACAGGGTGATTCACCAAATATGCTCACGCCACTTATTTAATGAATTTATTCAAATTCTGATTTTCGGAATTTTTAAATTCTTGAGATTTTTTTTTATTAGATAGGTACCCTAAGGAAGTGTCCTATTATAACCTATACACTTCAGCTTTTCAAATAAGAACCACCTTTTTACCTTAAATTATTTACTGGATAATTTGCTTAAAACTTTTGACATACCTACCTAATTCAAAATTCAAGCGAGTCGTAGTTATTGAGTAAGTTATTTAACTTTGTGTGGATAATAAAGCAATGATAATGTGTTTAAAAGATATTGGGGCTATGATAATTTAAACATTTTAAAAATTTGTAATAATCCATCAATAGGTATGTATAATTTATAATAATGGTGTTACCTATAGTAAATACTAGATCCGATATTGCATATATTTTATATTTTTGTAAAACCATTTTAAATGACTATTATCCTTAATGTTAACATTTTTATAATCGTAAAACTACCAACTCCTTCAAATTTTGAATTAAACATAAAATTTTAAAAAAAATAATAAGTTGGGTAAGTGGATGTCGCTATGCAGTATGCTTTACTACAGACGTACAGTAGGTTACAAGCAGTGGTATAGACGTGTAGTGGATAGTACACAACGAATACAATTTTATTGACATTCATAACAAAACTAAAAAAAAATAAATTTAAAATGTCCGTAAACAGCTCCAAAACAGACAAAATATTTTCAACTTTTTATCATGTATAGGAATTATAATAAAATAAACATATGATAAATGTATAAAGAGTTTACGGTTATTCGTTTTTGGATTACAGCAAAATAAGAATATCCCTACTTGAGAAATCTAGTGAATATCCAATATTGTCAAAATTTGAACTTTAAATGCTTATAAAAAAAAAATGATGACTGTATTTTTAATATTTTTCAACTGTCGTTGTAACAATATATTAGGAGCCTTGTATAAAATATCAAAGCTTTTTTCCCAACGAATACAATTTTATTGATATTTATAAAAAAAAACAACTACAAAATTATTGAATATGTCTGTTAACAGCTCAAAACAAGTGAAAATATTTTGAAAATGATATGGTGTAAAGAAAATGGAAATATGAACACTTCGTGGAAATGTCATGTATCTACGGTGTCATTTGATTGAAAGTTACGTCAAAAACCAAAAGCAATTTTTTCAAAAACTGGTTTTGCGTAAAAATTCCTGTTTTTTTAAATTTTTATTTTATTTCCCTGCGTTTTTGAAAACGATTGGAAATTTTAAATTTTAACCTCCCGAATGCACCAACTAGATTCACCCTTCCATCGAACAAGATACTGTTGAAGAAAATCGAACGGTAATGACGGACACAAAAATAATAAATACACACATTGTAAAATCAATACATTCATCGCTCCGCTCAGAATCTAAAACAATTATAAAATAATTGACAGTAAAAAAAAAGGTTCTTATTTTAAAACAGAAGTTTATGTATCTACAGGACACTCCATAAATATCACAAATGTACTGAATAAATATATTGTAATGTTGCATAATTCTTAAGAGTTTGAAAATATTATAATCTTTAAGTGTAGATATTCAAAAATGCTAAGAATCAGAATTTCAATAAATTCATTATTATAAATGAATAAAATATATATGGGTGAACATTTTTGGTGAATTACCATGTTTATTATATTAATCATTATTGTGGTATCTATGCAATAGGTATATTATTTGGAACATGCGTTGCTTGGCAATAACCTTGCCATTTATACGGATGCACTGTGAAGAATACACACGACGTATTTATGTACCTTCCTATCTATCTACCTACCTACCTACCAATTACAATATTATATTAATATTTTATTATATATTGTACAATCGACTAATAGTCATAATTTTATAACAACTATTTATTTCAAAATACATTCTGACGTACGCTTACATAACAACCAATGCTCGAATTGGGGGGGGGGGGTGCGCAGGGGGACGGAGCTCCACTACTATTTTGATTTTTTTTTTTGCGTACCCCTACTATTTTTTGTATGGTTTGTGTTGAATAATTGCGCCCTCGGAACGCAGTTTTTAAATCGTTAGATTGAGCTCCTCTACTTATTTTTTCCCAATTCGAGCACTAGCTGATAACAACATAATTCGTTATTTTTATTTATGAGTATTATTGTGTTTGGTTATATGTGCGGCTTGTCCTAGCGTACAGACGTACCTATATAGTATATATAGTATGTACCTACGGCTATTAGTTATAGGTAGGTACTATAATATTATTATTTTTACCATTATTATTAAAGTTAAATTTTTTTTTTCGTGCTCGCGATTGAAAAGTGAAGAATATTATATAATATTTAAGTAGACATAGTAACTAATATCATCATCGTAAATACGTAAAGTATTTCCATATTGGTAGGTATACCTACCTACATATTATTTGTTATACAATAGAATAGGTACTGATTTATTAGTTATAACTAAAGATTTAAGATAGGACGTTGATGACTTTTGAATTTTTGTCCTTTGATCCTATGAAATGTTCTCTCAGCTAAAGATTTGTTTCATGCTCTCTCGCTTCAGAATATACTAATTTATGTTGCATTTTTTTTATATTATAGGTAATTGATTGTAATTTTTGTACCACCATAAATGCACTCTATAAGTATTGTATAAACGAAAAATACGATGTGGAGAAGATAAATTCTCTAAGACGTGCCGGAAAACGATTTTGAAGTAGGTATAATAATTTTATTATATATACCTATGTATGTGGCGCTCTCTAGCTGCCATGAACCAGATGGGATTAAAATATTTTAGGAATACCAGTTTGGGACATAGAAATTAGAAACAGCCTCGGCTTGAGATATAGGTACATATAACATATTATAAATTATTTATAATACCTATATAATATATTATATTATCCCGATTCATGGAAAAGGTTAATATGAAGCATGACGATGTTACAACTATATAACCACCTATTAAAGTCAAAACCACTCTAAACTGATGTAGATTTCACCAATATAAACATACATTTCGTTTATTTTGATATTTATAAACATAATTAAATTCCTTATTATAAAATAAATATTAGGGGGGCTGCAGTTGATGAAAAAAAGTGGCTTTTAGACAAAAAAAGCCAGACAGGGACGGATTTGGTATGTATCGGCCCATCGAGATTTTCCCTTCTGGCCTTCTATAATCAACCCTTTTACATATTCAGTGGCCCAAAATTACGTCTATAATTATTACGAGGCAATACGAGCTTATAGGTGGACAATCGTATTTTAAACATGCATTTATTTTCACTCACACTCACACGACCGGCCCAAACTTTAAGCAGCCCACCGAGATTTTTTCGGTAGCTCACCTAACCAATCCAGCCCTGAAGCCAGACAAAAGTGAAGGATTTTAGTTTGACGGATTTCAATTTTAAAACTGATTTTCATTGATTACCAAGTTTACTAGGTCTCCATCGAGGCGATTTTGAATATCTATTTTTAAACTGTGATGTCCGTGAATAAAAATATTATATTTTTGTACCTATTTATATTAACACATTAATACGTATCATGCCATTATGATGCTAACAAGAATTGAAATATTAAAAACGATGGAAACATAACATAGTAAGCTTGTTAGTTGTTAGTCAATCATAATCCGTTTTCAAAATTAAAATCTGTCTAACCCAATTCTCCTTAAGATGACGTGATACCCGCATGTGTTGTCTCCGTCTTACAAGAGCGCAACATAGCAAATTATACGCAAAACAGAACACGTGTAGCTCCGTTAGCTTAAAAATTAGAGTGAATTGAATAAAATCTAAAGGTAAGATTATTATCTAGACAACCTCATAAACGTTAGTATAAGAAGAACAAAACCCAAAATTAGAAAAAATATCTATTGCCCGTTTTGTACCAAAATTTCAATGTAAATATAGACCTGGACCCAACAAAATAGGCGAAATAAATGAGCGAGGTTGGCAAAAACTTATGATGCTGTGTGCTAAAGGTAAGTATTTATTTTCACTTTTTTTTTGATCGGATTTTTTTTTGTACCACAAACATTAGATAAAAATAAAGTTAAACCTTTTGGTATACATCGTTTGCAGCATAATCCATAAATTTGTTTGGTGAAGGATACGAATTCAGCTCGTAAACTGTTGACCTTATATCTTATCTTATGATAGAAGCTGCTATTTCTACTATTCTTAACCGTCCTTCGTCCTTATTTTATTTTTTTTGAAGTATACCACGCTTTGGTCAAAATTTTAAATGAAGTATCCTTAAAACTAACAATTGCTTTTTTTCCTTGAGTGTTTGTAATAATTATGTCCACTCCATACTTCTTAATCAATTTATTTTTGAAAGTTCTCTCATCACACGTACCATTCATTTTTTCATATAAAAATTTTAATGTAAATTGACACTAGTTTTCAATCCCGATATACTCGCATACACCACTAAACGCCTTTAATGCATTTTCATCTTGCGGACGTCCCCTCTTCTTTTTTTTCTTCTGATGATATACTTTTACAAAATTTTCTTTCGCAAGATTTATGATAAATTGCTTCATCAGCAACTAAACATAATACCTATAACACTATCTAAACGTTTCAAAACTGTTTTTCCCCATTCTGCATTCATCATTCCTCATTTTCGCCATATCTTCAACAGATTATTTAAAATGAAGTCAGAAGTATACAAACATTATAGATAATATCGCGACGTTCCTTACTTTTTTTCAATTCATTCTCTATTGAACATTTTTTATCGCAAAATAAACAATTTTTCTCGAAATTAAATACGTAAGTAGAACGTAATAAAATTTACCTTTGACTGGTGACGTCATCATCATTTCTTTTTGTTGATTGACATATTTCTTAATACTATCCGGCCTCGTATAGTTTCTACGGCAATCAGAATGCACTTTAACATTTTCTACATTTACTAACGTTTTCCATTTATCGTCTAAACGTTGTTTACTCGAATTTATGAGAGCGGCGATACCTTTAGCCATCACCAAAACACTTTCATTTTCGACTACCTAATTCTTTTTCGCAAATAAAACAAGAATTAGCCACTTTTACAATAGAATAGGTATTATTAACAAAATGTAAATAAAAAATTAGACGTTCGATGTTATACGCACATACTTACGTTTAACACAAGGTACTATTTAAGGCAATCATATTGGAACGTGACATTGTGATAAGTGACAACCACGGTAGATTATAGACTACAGACTATAGATTATAGACTATAATCTACCGTGGTGACAACTGTGGACCGTAAAGCTCCAGCTAGCACACACGCCAGATGCCGGTATTATCGGTTGCCGTAATCGGTGTCGAAGTTGGATGTACCTCATAATACGCATTGTTTACAATGGACTAACAGCACACTAGGTAGTTCCGATACGATTAAAATGTAGTCTCGATAACCCGATATCGTTGAAGCAGTCGGATGATGGCTATACGAATCGGATATAAATAATTTCATCCGATAATCAGTGGCCAATATATTATATTAAATGATTGGTTTTCCACACAACGATAAAATCGTTGTCGGTTTATATAATATAATAATAGGTCATTTTCGTGTAAAACTATAATTTTTGGCTAAAAAAAAGTTTACTTAAAACTACCACGTTAAAATTTAATTGATTACAGTATTATATTCTTATGGTAAATTGTACGGTCTTTAATTTTGGTCCTATACTTTTTTGTCGGGAGTTCAGCGGTTAACAATTTATAAGAAAAATAGTGGGAGGGTAGATTTCACCCCTTTTTTTGGGTGGGGGGAGGGGGGTGGAGAGATACGCACAGGGGTTAGGCGTCAGGACTTTTAGTATGTTAATTGGGAAGGTACATTTTAGTGTGTACCAAAATTCAGTTGGGGGCGAATTTTTTCCGATCTTTTTCCTAATTTGACTGGACTAATGGGCTTTATATTATATTTTAATATTAAAGCGAGTTATGAGTATTTTAAAACTGTAAATTGCTTGTGCATTTTAAAGTACTCATAACTCGCTTAAAAATTAAAATATAATAAAAAGCTCATGAGGTTGTCTAGATTATAATCTTACCTTTAGATTTTATAAGAGGTCAATTTTTAAGCTAACGGAGCTACACGTGTTCTGCTTTGTGTATAATTTGCTATGTTATGCACTTGTAAAACGGAGACAACACATGCGGGTATCACGTCCCCTTAATGGGATACAGGTGTTTTAACGAGTATAGGTCAGTAACGCAACTACGGGGGTGCTAGGGGGTGCTTAACGGTTTGCCACACATTAATAGGAAAATAGTACTTTCTCGCTACAAGTGCATGGCAACCATTCTAATATGAAAAGTGTTGTCTGTAAAAACTAAAAAATAGTTAATATTTTATGTTTTGATATAGGATAAAAAAAAATGTTAACTATACATATAATAGTTGTGGTTTTCTTTAATATTTTATTTTAACATCTAATTGAATATTGTTATTTAATATTTATTACGAAGATATAATAATATAGTAACATACCAACATATTAGTTTTTAATATTATATAATGTGTACATTAGTTGTATCAAAGAACACTTATCTAACAATATTTAACATGATTTCTATACAATTTAAATAATTCACAAACAGATAAAATAAAAAACAATTATTTTAATAAAAAAATGAACTATATAATATAATAATTTGATCAATATTGGATTATGCGAGTAACAATATTAAATTTGAATAATTTCAGCAATCCAATATTTTTACAAAATATAACTATTTACAACAATAATTAGACTTTTCAATATTTCTAATGAATAGAAATAAAATCTTATAAATTATATATGATATCTTATATTATTATATAATCACACTAGAAAATGTTGAAACATGAAATTGATAAAATAAATAATCACAAAATGTAATGCAGAAAAAACACATTTGTTTTAAGATCTTACTAATGAGCTAAGAATTTAACCATTGAGCATTTTAGACTCTGAACATACTGTTAAATTTAAAATAGCATGGCACTCAACCATCATCTATGCAGTACAATAATAATACATATTATTAAATTAATTAATTTAGTTCTAACATCTAAAAAATGAGACATTTTTAATTAGGATAGTACACAATGCATATATTGTCATTGCCTTTGTGGCATATTGTCCTTACTATAAATATTGGCACATAGTTATTATAGGATATGTAAATAAATAAAATATAATATATATTATCCACGGTTAAAATTATTATAAAAAAATTTTCAAAGTAAATAATATAATTGAATATATTTTTTTAAGTGATACCGAAGAATATGAAAAAAATAAATTTAATTTATTGATATTATGTTTTGAGGTAAAAATATTTTGTACGCTTAAACATTTTTACATTGAATAACACATGGAAATAAGGTATTGTCATTAGTTTAGAATGATAGATACATTTCTAAAGTTACCTATTATATTTAAAAATAACCATAGGTACTTAATACTTATATTTATAAATGTATCATTCATTCTTGCTATTTCACAATATGAATACAAATAAATAAAATAATAATATATTAATTGGCATATCATCAAAGATTTAAAACTTATTGATTTTAATTAATAATAATATTTTGATAAATACAGGTGAGCTTCCCATTAGTCCATAGGTTAACACATAAAAATGGGAATACACAGTGATGTACAATTATGTATATGTATAATCAAAGTTCTAATTTATACTTTATGATGAAGGTTCAGAAGTATAAGGTAAATGTGAAAACTTACAATACCTACTTAAAAATTATTTACAACCAAATAAATTAATGGAATACATGGAGTAACAATAAAGAATTTAAAGATGTATACAGAAAATGATCAAATTGAGAAGCTTATTACTAAAAATGTACAATAGTAAAAAATATAAATGCTAAATAAATGAAAACTATTGTAGCTACTCCTATGTATAACTTAAGTCTTATTTATTATTGCAAAACTACAAGAAGATAATTGCTAAGACTTCAATAATTATTCAAGTGTGTTGTTAAAATGAGATGATTATTGTTTAATATACAAGTCTTCATAAAAATAATAATATATTATTGTGTGCAGAAAACCGTAAATTATAAGTTTAAATTAAAAATATTTGGAATGCCAAAAAGTTATTTGTTAATAATTTTTTTTTTTTTATGACAGGAACAGCAACAAAAAAGTTACACTATAGAATTAAAATTCATGTCAGTCCTATGTATGAGTCATTTAGACATTACATCTGTTTGGACCGACTACAGTGCTTGGTCATTGCATACTACCATATTTTTGATTTTGGGGTGTAGCCAAATTACCAATTTGTTCTTCACTGCCATCATACTCTGAATAGTCTTGTGTACGGTTAATAGCTTGGCTTATAGCATCACGTAAACGCTCTCTAAATGTTTTATATTCCATGTCGGAGTTATTGGCAAAATCAAAATCTGCTACTTCTACCATATACCTATAAAAAGTTATGATGGTATATTATGATAATTTAATGATAATTTAATGATTAAAAAGATGCTATGTATAGCACTAACAAATAAGCATCCTTCGGTTATGAACAATGCTTATGACATAAAATCTCAAATCATTATTGAGAGCAGTCAACAAAATATTATAAAGTTGTATGGTGTTTGTTTGTTTGGATAAATAGTATTTAACTACTAATAGTACCTCGATCTGTTTTGAAAGTAGTAAGCTATTCCGAACACAACAATTATTACTGCAATTGAACTAAAAGTTACTGGTACAACTATAACAGATATTTGTGGTTTCTTTTGTACTGGAATTATAAAAAAAAATTACAATGCAATAATTATAATTTTTTAAAAAAAAACGTATAGTATTAATTATATATATAAAAATAATGAATACCTTTATAAATATTAATTCCAATAAGTGTTACAACTTTTGAAACATCATTGGCCACAACCAAAATTAGAGTATAATTTGTAGGCTCACGGAAATAGTGTACAAACTGCATTTGACATTGTACTAAATTTCTGTCCCATGTACAAGATTCATTACCAGTTTCATTATAAGGTCCTTTAACATAATGTGCACAGTAACGGAAGGGGCCGCTGCCATTACAATTTACCTAGTAAATAATTAATGTTTAATTTAATAAGTGTTATCATTTATAATATGACTTTTTGTTTACCAGCAGGTTTAACATTTCGCCTTCTTGTATCCACACATTTCCTTGAGTCTTGACATTTGCTATTGGATCTAAATAAATGTAAAGTTTTATTATTTTATGTCAACTCACAAATTGATTAAAAACTAAGAATTATTAAAAATCGAAACCCGCATTAATATTTACCCTTAGTAAGCAGAGAACGACTAAAATATCCATATTTTTGCTGGTTTTCTAATTTAACTGCAGATAATAACAATTCAACATGTTTTTTTTGTTGACATTCTGTACTAAAAGTTGAATTGATTATATGATGAGAAAATGTAACATCAATTTTGGAAGGTGCTTCAGTGGTAGAAGATGTAGATGTAGAAGCAGCAATAGAAGTATTCAAAGTAGTTGAAGTAGAATTAATTGAACTGACTGTGGTATTGGATACTGGTGTAGAAGTAGTTGTAGTTGTAGGTGTAGGTGTAGGTATAGAGGAGGGAATATTAGCCACTACAATACCAAGAATTTCATGCTGAATGCCTGGTTCAGTATAGTTACTAGAAAATGTATAGCTTGTAGTATTTTCTTGATAGATACAATCAACAAACCAGTAAACAGAGATTGAATTGGCACTTTTATTAAGATAATCTAAATCGGCAGGATTGATCTCAATCTTGTGAACAGTTTCTAAATTAGTAGACGCATAAATAGTTTGTGGAGAATTTTTTGAAATGTTTGTATTATTTTGAAATAGTTGAAGTACACCGTTCAAATTTTCTGTAATATAAATCGTATAATATTCATATTAATAATTTTTTTAAATATTAAAATCTACAAAAATATGATTTTTTCTTTTACTTATCTTACATATTATTATTATATATTTGTCCTAATTGCAATTAAATTTGTTTTCATTTTACAAAAATTATATAATAAAAAATATAAAACTTTAATATGTTACCTGTAACAATTAACTCGCCGCGACCACTGGTAATTGGGTGGTAGATAAAAGGAATTAATTCCTGAGCAACATCTACTTTGTATCTATAATTTGAAGGACCAATAGTTGTGTCAAATGATATGTGGAATATTGCTTCACAACTTTTATTTTTAATCTAAAATTTAAAAAACCAATAATTAAATTATTTTCAAAATTTCAAAATAAATAAAAATAATATAGATACCAATAGTTAGTTTGTTTTACGTTAACTCTATCATTAATTTATAATTATTAATTTTAACTCTAAAATATTATACATAAGTACGTATTGAAATATGTAAGACAAAAGTTGTACATTTTCCTGTAGCATTTATTAATATATATTTTTTTATATACACTATAATAGTAAATAAATTGTCATGTTTTCTAAGAAAATTAATTTTATAATTTAAATTGTTACATGCATTATTCTTATAAATATTTTATTTACAACCAAAATCTGGCACACAGCCTTGAAATTACATTTAGAATGCCACCTAGGATTAAGATATCATGCTAATTAAAACATGTAAATATGAAATGTAAAAATACAATTATACAGACAATTACATAAAAAACAAAAGTAAAAAATAATATAATCTTATTAACTAGCTACCTAAATGAAACAAAAAAATAATAAGAAATATTTACATTGTTTTTATTTTTATTGACTGTTATATAGCAGTATAGTACACTTTACAAATTTGTGAACAATTATTATGAACTTTTAATGTTTTAATCTATAACATTTTATTTAAAAAACAACAAAGGTTACTCAAATACAGTATTTTACATTAGTATTGTTAAAATTATTTGTATTTAGGTATTGCCTATTTTTAAATTTAGTTATAAAATTTCAAATAATTCAATCAGGTAGGTAGTTCTAAATAAGTTGGAAATTTTCAAGCAGTAAATTTACAACTAGATTTTTTATGATTTTTGTTTCATACGGTAGGCATGGGTTTATCTAAACCTTTTATTTTGAATAAACAATCAATTATTTTCTAATAATTGAGATAAATATTAGAGTTAATAGGTAATAATCATCTACCTACCTGAAGTAAAGAAAAATAAAACTAATAATTAAAATGGTTCACAACATACTTCCAATTTATGACTTGGGAATGCATCATCTTCATATTTAAACGACAGACTTCCTTTAGCACATAAGCCATAGTCATCGAGAACTGTAGCATTCAAGATGACGGTTGAGCCGGTAGTAATTGGACTGTTATTGTTTAGTATTAGTTGATAACCATAAGCTGGAATAGGTAATAGTATTAGAAAAATCACAATTAACAAAAGTCAATGGACCTATAATATATGAATCGTCTACAAAAATTGTGTTATAATACTAACCGTCCATACAACTCCAAAATAGGATCATAAACACTAAGTACCATTTTGATTTCCCTATCATAACTAAAGGCGCATTCAGAACAATGGTTGTGGGGAATTAAAAGAAAACAAATGAATAATAAGATGTAGCTAATGTATAATATTATGTTGATGTGGATTAAAAAAGAAAATTTTAAAAAGGAGTAAACAATTAATGTTAAAATATACTCAATACTTGATACAAGTCCAGGCTACAGTACGTTAGGGAAACAGTCAACAACTCAACAATCCGTATTGTTTTGATGAAAAAAGACTACAATTTACGAGTATGACGAATAATATTATTATGTATGTAGTATAAAGAACGTATACTATAAGTTATAACTATTACTATTAGTGAAATGCAAATATTGTTATAATGGAATTGCGATCTGCGAATCCAGATGTTATCAATTTTGTCCCCGAGCTTATCACTCTACATATGTTTCAAGCAACGTGCATTTAAATCGTTAGATGGCGTTGATTGAAGTTGTAGAATAGACATATAGAAGTAAAAAATGCTATATTTTTATTGTTCTATGTTTTCGTGCCAGGCAGTAGATAAAAACGTAGATGACGGATATTACATTTGCGTTACCCCACAGCACGGTGTAGAGAAGATATTAACTAATATTAGATAGGTATGAGCTAAGGAGTAAGGACAGACAAATTTAATATAAGAGTAAGTTTATAAATGCATTGACCAAAAATATATGAAAGTTAGAAAGTTGAAATTTTCACAGATTATGTATTTCTGTTGCCGCTATAACGACAAATACTAAAAATCCTAGAATATATTATAATATAAGCAGTGTTGCCGACATGTTTATAGCTGATGATGATACGGAAACCCTTCGTGCGCGAGTCCGACTCGCACTTGGTCGGTTTTTTTTTATAATAGGTGACTTTACTCTAAGATTACTTTAACGCGTAGAAAAATGATTTTGCGTAAATGCTTTTTGTCTATGTTGCGCGTGGGCCAGAGAGAGAAAACGAATAGTGCGCTGACATCCTCTTAAGATAAATATTTTAATATACACATATACTATATAAACGTCTTTGAAACGCAATAAAAATTTGTCAAGATAAAAATTGATTTATCAAAATCCAACGGCTGCTTTGGGTTACTAATAAGTATTGTCTATGATTAATGATTATAAACCTATGTAAATATTTTTAAAAGTTCTTATTTTATTTCATCATTGGTATAATTAGGGTAACCAAATAAAGTATTGTAAAAAATAAACATAATCATAAATAAACATAAAAAAGGTGGATAAGTGGATTTCGCTCTGCTGTACAGTAGGTTACAAGTGGGTCACTGTAATGGATGGTGTTAAATTTGAATTCAATGATATATCATTGTAAACGAAAAACGATTCTGAGCGGAGACGGTTTGTCATCGTATGATATTACTATAAGTATATTTGTTGATATTATTGTGAACAAAGTAGTTTATATAATACCTATTTACGTGGAACCTTGTTTTAAATTTTCAATCCTTAGCTATAAAAGTTGAACATTTTATAAATTTTTAACTACAAAATAATTATTAAATTTTAAATTTGATAAATTTTGTCGAAATTCAAACTTTAAATGCTTAGGTATAAAAAAAATTGTGCCTATGTATTTTTAATATTTTTCAACTGCTGTTGTAACAATATACCAAGAGCCTTGTATTAAATTTTCACACTTTTTTACCCATCAAATAAAATTTTATTAATATTTATGGAAAAAAAAACTAAGAAAATTAAAAACTGACAATGTCCATAAACAGCCCAAAAAAATTCAAAATATTTTCAACATTTTATGATGTATAATAAATGAAAATATTAACTTTCAGTGAAATTTTCAAATATCTACAGTCATTTGTTTTTTGTCACGTGAGAAATCGAGCTAATATCAAATGTTGTAAAAATATGAATTTCAAACGCTCATAAAAAATTAATTTGACTTTTTTGTAGACATTTTTTTTTTTGATAAAGATAGACAATATTATGAGGATTCTTGTATTACATTTTCAAATCTTTGATTTAAAAAGAAAAATTTTTACGAATTCTTAACTAAAAATAATTTGCTTATTTTCGTGATTTTTACATATTTTGTCAATTTTTGAACTTTAAATGCTAATAAAAAAAAACTGTGACTTAGGATTTTTAATATTTTCAAATATCACTGTAACAATATAGTAGGAGCCTTGAATTAAATTTTCAAGTATTTTTACTCAACAAATAAAGTTTTATTGACATTCATAGAAAATAATATTGGAAACTGAATACGTTCCTAAACAGTTCAAAACAAATCAAAATATTTTGAAAATTTTATCATGTATAGAAAATGGAAATATAAACAACCTGGAGTGAACATTTAATGTATCTACGGCAGCGGTTCCCAAACTTCTAGGATCACGGAACCCTTAGGAAATAGTTTGTGTTTTGTGGAACCCTAATTCTCTTTACTTCCAACTCAACCCCATTTTTTCTAAAAAAAAAACAGTACTACAAAAAATATTTTAATGATATTGTTAATGATTATTGTTTATTACAATAAGTTAAAAAACAATTTTCAATGAAATTGTTATTTATTTAAATAACAAACATTTATTATTTAATTATTACAAATATTTATTTTTAAAAAATTATAATTAATTATATTTTAAAATATACATACTATTAATATTTTTAGTGAGAAGAATGGAACTGTTTAATTGTTTGATTTACAATATTTTTAAAATTAGGTTTTATATCTGAAACTTGAATTCGTAGGTCTGGAGCGGCATTCAATCTATTTCTGTATTTATTTTTTGTATACGCATAAGAGGAAAAACCAGCCTCACAACAGTAGGTTGTTACAAATGATAATAGAGTAAAAATAGCTTTTTAAACTAGAGATGGGTACTCGTCCTTAAGTTCAATCCAAAATTCGTTTAAAGATCCAGATTCAAATTTCTGTTTTAAATATGACATGCTTTTAATTTCAATTAACTGCTCATATTCGAGCATGGATAACATTGCAGGTTTTTTTTGGTTCATAAAAGGATTTTGTATCCAATCAACGTAATTATTAGTAACAGGAAATTATGAGACAATGATTTTTCGAGGTTCTCCAAATGTTCGATAACAATTTTTTTAATAATAGTTGTTAGTTGCAATTCGTTTTCCTTTAAAAAATCCATCAAGAGAGGAAAGCATTCAAAATTATTCTCATTTACGCATGCAATCCAAAAGTTAAGTGTGTTTCTAAATGCTATATTTTTGTCTCTGACCACGAATGTTGTTATTGTTTTTCCTTGCAAAGACTTGTTAACTTCATTCAGTTTACTGAATATGTCTGCGAGATAAGCTAATTTTATAAGCCATTGGTCATCATGTAATAACTCGAAATAACTCATAGATATAGATAGATTTTGTCCCGAAAAAAATCTTTAAATCATCGCGCAGTTCAAATAACCTACTTAGAACCTTTCCTCTTGAAAGCCATCTGACTTCAGTGTGAAGAAGAAGTGAATAATGCTGACTACCCATTTCTTCACATACTTTTTTAAAAAGTCTAGACTGGAGTGGACGAATCTTAATATAGTTTACAATACATACAGCCTCATTAAGAACTTGTTTTAACTCCAATGGCTTTTCTTACTAACAAGAGCGTGGCGATGTAAAACGCAATGACTACTGTGACATTTTGGTGCGACATTTTTTATTCTTGTCACGGTTCCTTTAATTTTTCCAACCATAGCTGCAGCTCCATCACTACATACATCGATACATTTAACCCAATCAACCTGATGTTTATTCATATAACTATCGATGACTTTAAAAATTTCTTCACCTGTGGTATTTGTGTCCAAAAGAGTACAAAGCAATAAATCTTCTTCGATAGATGTTTCAAAAATATACCTCACGAAAACAAGCAGTATTGAAAGTCCAGCAACGTAGATTCTACGGTCATTTGTTTTAAAGTTACACCAAAAACCAAAATCAATTTTATCGAAAACAGATTTTGCGTAAAAATGCCCGTTTTTCCTTAATTTTTCTTTTGTTTTTCACGGCGCTTTTGAAAACTACTGGAAAAATTTTACTTTTGACCCCCCAAAGTACCAACTAGATTCACTTTCCTATCAGAAAAGATACTGTTGAAGAAAATCCAAGAATTTTTACTGTCCTAAAAGGTGATGACAGACACAAAAAAAAAATTTAAAAAAAAACACACATTCTTGTAAAATCAATACATTCATCGTTTCACTCAGAATCTAAAAAACTAAAAAAAAACACACACATGTGTCATTATAAAATCAATACATTTATCGTTTCACTCAGAATCTAAAATTATTTTAAGTTGGGGGATTGAAAAAATTAAAAAAAAAATTAAAAATGGAAATTAAAATATAGTTTCCGAAATAATTTTGGTTCATTTATTGTGACGCCTTACCCATTGAGCTATACATACCGTTTTTGTCTAAAGTACGGTTCTGATGAAATATTTTTCAAAATTTTTTTTTGTACAAAATACGGTTTGGAATTTCGGATGATACATTTTCGATTAAAATATTTTTCGGATGAAATATTTCTTTATAATATGTTTTTCGGCTAAAATACGGTTCTGACATTTTATTTTTCGGATCAAATATAGTTCTGAACCAATAGGTATACTCTTCTCCAAGTATATTTGTCGACTAAAATACTGTTCAGATGTTTTATTTTCGGATATCATACATTTATACGCATGCACAACCAATAGCAACCATTTATAAACAAAACTAATAATAATCTCAAAATCCCTGTTTGAGAACATCCCCTGGTGGGATCTCTTGTTTACCCTTTTTAGAGATAAAATGTAGTCTATCTTCTTTCCCAAGATCTAATTTATCTCACCATCTCAGTACCAAATTTCATTGCAATCGGATGAACGGTTTGGGAATGCATAAAGTACATGTTTTATTTTCCGATTCTCCAATTGATAATAAAAAATAATATGTTTATAAATGATTGCTATATTGGTTTTAATAATGATTATATTTTATTATCTTATGTACAAACATTTTTTGTCTTTTATATATATACCTAGATTATTTGTTCAATGGCCAATAAGTAATTTTACTGTTAGTCTAAGTTTTGAACTACTCAAATATAAAGGTAAAAAAATGATAATGCATGAATCCGTTTTGTCTATATTATGTAATTATGTGGCGCATAGTCCAGATTAGGAAAAACAGATACACTATATTAGTATTTTGTAGGCTTGTAGCACTGCTGATAAACTTAAAATGTGTTCTGACAGCGAAATTAAGAAGGATATAGGCATAGAGATTTCTTATTCTTATTATTTTATTTGGCTCCGGCCACCAAAATCTGCAGTAGTTTAGGGCAATAGGTAGGTAGTCAACAAAATATATTATTATTTTTCAAAATAAACAATACAGATATATATACCTACAATATTATATTATTACATAAGGCGGAGGTTATAACCTAACCCACGTGGACGACGTGCTCACTTGCAACGTCCTTTAATCGTGATAAATCACAAACAAAATAGTAGGAATATAAGTATATTGGTATAATTATCTATATTTAAATACCTAATACCTATGTAATATCACTATAACTCACAAATATTTGTTTATAAAAAAATGTTTCACAAGTGAAAGACTACACTCTTTTTGCTCACATGATTCTATCCCTTTTGTAAATTCGTCCTTTACAGTCTCATTATGGTTTTCATGTTTACACTCTGCCCACAGGATATCATAGTCTAATATTCTTTCTATAGCCCATTCTAACCGTTTTTTGATCATGGGTTTTATCATTTCAAACCATTCTTCGCTCATTGAAGCATATTCAGTTTTTTGTTCCATAGTGTTATCAATTGCGGATATTAATTCATCTTCATCTAAAATTCAGAAATTATCTAGTTACTTAGCTGTATAATATAGTATACAAGGTGTAACAGAAAGACCTGACGAAAAAAAAATGGTGCTACTTAAACGTATGATAAAAATTGTTAAAATTACATGATTAGTAAATAATTTAACAATATACTCATGTCAGCAAATTCCAGGGATTATTAAACGGAAAAATAGAAAAAACGAAACAATTAATAAAACGAAAACGAAAAAAAACTAAAAACGAAAACAATTAAAAAAACAAAAACAAAAAACAACTGAAAAACGATAGCAAAATATTCCAGAAACTGAAAAAAATTTTGTAACGAAATCAAAAACGAAAACGAAATAGTATTATACATTATAAAATTATAAAATTATTTATACCACGAAAAAAAAAATCTTGAAAAAAATTCCACTTGTCTTTACTTTTTAATTTTAGATTCTGAGTGGAACGATGAATGTATTGATTTTACAATGATGTGTGTTTTTTTATTTTTTTTTATTTTTTTATTTATTTTTTATTTTTGTGTCTGTCATCACCTTTTAGGACAGTAAAAGTGCTTGGATTTTCTTCAACAGTACCTTTTCTGATAGGAAAGTGAATCTAGTTGGTACTTTGGTACATTTGAAAAATATTAAAAATCCTTAGTCACAGTTTTTTTTTATTAGCATTTAAAGTTTAAAAATTGACAAAATATGTAAAAATCACGAAAATTAGCAAATTCTTTTGAGTTAATAATTCGTAAAAATTTTTCTTTTTAGAACTAAGATTTTAAAATGTAACACAAGATTCTTTATAGGATAATCTACCTTTATCAAAAAAAAAAATGTCTATAAGAAACTCAAATTAAATTTTTATGAGCGTTTGAAATTCATATTTTTACAACATTTGATATTCACTCGATTTCTTACGTAACGATTTTCTTCTTTTATTGTAATTAAAAAACGAATGACTGTAGAAACTTGAAAATTTCAATGAATGTTTATATTAGAATTTTCTATACACGATAAAAATTTGAAAATAACTTGACTCTTTTTGAGCTGCTTACGGACATTGTCATTTTCCAATTTTTTTAATTTTTTATTCTATAAATATCAATACAATTTTATTTGTTAGGTAAAAATGCGTGAAAATTTAATGCAAGGCTCCTGATATATTGTTACAATAGCAGTTGAAAAATATTAAAAATACATAGGCACACATTTTTTTTACAAGCATTTGAAGTTGAAATGTTGACAAAATTTATCAAATTTAAAATTGAATAATTATTTTGTAGTTAAAAATTTTTAAAATGTTCAACTTTTATATCTAAGGATTGAAAATTTAAAACAAGATTCCACGTAAATATTTAATTCTCTTACCAAAAATTATAAGAAATACATAAGCACAGTTTATTTTTACAGTCATTTTAAATTCGAATTTGGACGAAATTACATATTAAAAAACCTGGAATAACTATTTTAGTTATTTTGTTGTGATTGTATAATATTACTTGTGGGTACTTGAAACTTCTAAAGTATACTATTATATATCTATGATAGTACCACGGTTTTTTGTTGATGTATAACGCGTTATAAGTACCTAATAAATATTATGATATGATTAATTTGGAAATTTATTATAGGTACCTAATATAATATTATGTCTTATACCTAGACTAACATACTGGCTCCGCTCAGAATCGTTTTTCTTATACAATGATATTATATCATTGAATTCAAATTTAATACCATCCATTATACAGTGACCCACTTGTAACCTACTGTACAGCAGAGCGAAATCCACTTACCCACCTTTTTTTTTTTATTTATAGTAAATAGAACTAAACGTTTTTTAGTCTTTACTATAATTTTAGTCACATTTACAAATCATTTGTTTTTGAAATAGCTAAAAAAATATAGTAGCTTTTTTCTAACTATTAGATATAGTCTAATTTCAACTACTAATATTTTTAGGGGTGACCAAGTAAGTAGGAACAAGAAAGTACAAGGACATGTAAATATAAGCAATAGGTATACATTAAAAAAAAAAAAAAACTGCTTCATAAAGAATAATAAGATATTTATTAATAAAGAGACACGTTTTTTTTTACATATTATAAGTAGGTAGGTACATAACATTTTTTACATGTGTTTATGAAGGTATATAAGACAAACTATTTGAGAGGACACAGTGAACTGTGGGACGTACACAGTCTAATTTTTCAACTGAACAACATAATAATTTTTCAGTTAATTGCACATTATACCTATGCTTGGAAATGTTCATCAAAATATTTATTTTCATAAATCTTACAAATAAAAAATGGTATATTATTGGTTTGAATAAATATAGATAATATTAGTCCAAAAATTGGTAATATACTTGGATTATCACTATAATTAATTATAACAGACATATTATTAATATTGTAAGTGGTTCCTTTAAAATCAACCCATGAAACAAACATTGCATACTCTAAAAATTTAACATAAAAATTCAACTTTACTATACTCGAGCCGTGTTGTCTCCGAAAGAGTTATTTGACGACCAAACTGTATATCAATAATATTATTATTTGATGACAAAACTCTGTATGCCAAACCAAGTCGGTGTTTCAATGCTAAGGTATAAGGAGAGTTCTTACGAGATGTAATTGATTTAGCAGTTTCCTTAAGTTTTTTATGTTTTGATTCAAAACGCATAGACCAAAGTAACGACAATGGTCCACACTGTTCCATAATAAATGGATAGTGCATCATATGATGAAATTTGGGTTTGAGACGAGTGTTAAATAATTTAATATATAACTCGTGGTGCTCTTTTATTAAAACTTTACAAACTTTAATGTCGTCTACTTTGATGCATTTTCCTAAGAGAATATCTAATATTTGTCTTAAAGTAATATATAAACACCAATATTCTGAATGCAAGGGAACTAGTTCGCCAATAATTAATGCTAAATTCCTTGTGAAACATAACGTTTCAGAAGCCGACATCTTGATTATACCACGTTTTAATGATTCGTTTGATAAAAGTGGAGGCCTGTTATGAATGTTAATAGATCCATAGTTAAACGATTCTATCCTATCATTAAGGATATCAATGGTAAAATAGTTCAAGTCATATATCATAGTTTTCAACATCATACCAAAATCGTACTTGCAAACACCCTCTAACATATTATCATGCATGATATCAACAGAATAATTTTTTGTTACATGAAATGAGTCAATTTCGTTAAAAATACAAAGTTGTTTAATTCCAGCGAGGGTTAGGTCATTAACTGCAACATCACCAGAATAGATAATTTCATTTCTTAGATTATTATTAATTTGGTCTATCTGATGTTGGCATTCAGTTTTATGAGACTTGCAAAATCTACATGGAAAATTAGCCATAAAACTTTCTGAAAATCCTAGCATAGAATGTAAACCTAAATTGTCACCTAAAATCAAACCCAGAGAGAAAAACACTCTGTTGATTTCACCGTTATAAAGAATATCGATTCCAGTAGTCTCCAAAAATTTGAGTTCAGAAATAAGTTCTGCGAAAACAGCATGGTTCCCGTATTCTTGCCTATCTTTAGATTTAAATAATGATACTAAAATATACATGTCAATCACAAAATATATAGGTACTCAGCCTCATATTATAGGTATTACAATAATATATTCATATATTTTAATACATATTATAATTTATTTGAAATAACCCGAACCCGAAGTAATAATTTTAATAATTATCTTCTTCGAAAATGTGCAAAAAAATTAAACGAATTGCCTTTAATAATAATAATTAATAATAATATACCTTCTATTTATATAAATTAGAGACTTTAAACAGAAGTATCAAGCCAAAAAATCCTGTTTAATATAACATAATAAAAGGTTTATTATACTTTATTATTGTAAGGCAAATTAAATACAAGTACCAGAGTTTTATTTATACTACTCGTAGGTAGATAAAATTCATTGTTAATTTATGATACCATTATATTCTGATATTCAGTAATAAAACAAAATAAAACCGTGGACCTAGGTCTGCTGCAGTAGGTAATGGCCAGTAAATATAGTAAGTTTCGAGTGTTTCTTAGCATTATGATTGAGAGCACTCCAATGGTTGTGTACTTGTGTTCAATTGAGTTCATTGATAAACATTGACTCAACTAGGCAGCGACTTGGAGGGAGGGGGGGCTTAGCCTCCACTAAAAAGATAATACGTTACTAAAAATGATTTCTTCAATGAGGCATACAATTCACTATGAACGATTAAGGACTATAGGTACTGAATCATTGTTTATCAATTTTGGCAAATGCTTAAATTGATTTAAGCCTTATTAGGTACCATTTTAAAGAGTTTCCTGTGGACTGTGGTAATACCAATATGTTTTTATTCAAACGAGAACCAACCTTTTTACTGTAAATTATCAAGCTGATTATGCCCTTGTGAATCTAAATAATAAAAATAATTTAAAATATGGTCCTAAAGTACCTATATTTAAAAATTTGAAAAATCTGAATTTTAATAAATACATCATAAAAATTATGTTTATACATGCCGTTAAGTGAACGATACTGGTTAAATATTATCATAATATTATAATGATATAATTATTATTGATGTAAATTTGTTTATTACAAGCCATTAGCAAATAAGCCAAGTAGAAGTGTAAAGACAGACAAACAAAAAAAAAAATGTCTAGTTCTGCCTATATTCTATATTGATAAATATTTGTACACCACAAGTAATGCTGAGTGGAGACATTGTGTTAAATTTGATTTCTAAGGACACTTTATGTTTTATAATACATTATAAGTATAAGACAATTTCTATTACAGCAGGTTAAACTAATTTTCGACAAAACAATTACATTTAATAATACATTAGGTATATGCATACTGTATAGTGTATAGAATACTATTAATGTTGACTTAGGTCTTAGTAGTCAATACCGGCATGACAGCGGACATACAATAGAATGGTATGAATAGGTTTGTGGTATAAATAGTTCAAAGTATTTTGAAAATTTCATTGTGTAAAGAAAATAATATTATAAGAAATAGTAAAATACTAAAATGTTTCAGTTATAAAATAACTATAATTGTTTGAGATAAAATCAATATTTTATGTAAAAAATTAAAATATCCAATCTCATCCATATTGATAGATAAAACTATTATAAAAACAAAAAATTTTGAAGTATTTTTGATATTTATGAATTGCATTAAGAAACATTTATATAGTATTACATTTTCAAGCCTTAGGTATTAAATTGAAAATATTTTAAGCGTTTAACCACAAAATAATTTGTTACAACTTTTCTCAAGTATATCAAACTTGAATAATTATACAACTGTATTTTACATATCATATGGTAGTACCTTTTTTATTGAAATTACAAAAAAATGTACTTTTTTTTAATTTTATTTACAATGTTATACCGACAGCTTATATGATTATATAATATTATTAATATTATGTTGATTGGTTTCCACAAAAAATGTCTATTTTAATAATTATAATATTGTTATAACTTAATTTAAATAACAAACCAAAAGCATTTATTTAATTTATATCTAAATAATGATTGAAGTAAGTCTAGGGGTGTTTGGTAAGCTAATTATTTTCTGTATTCATATTACAGGGTGTTGTTGAGAATTTATTTTAGGTGAACCATGTAAATATTCATTCAATTATTCACTTTACATAAATAATACCTACTTAAAGCCAAAGTATAGTTTTAGATTTTTAGTAAGTAATATGATATTAAACCTAATCTAAAGTAAAATTTTACTCTAATAAAACTAATAAAAAAATAAAATGATTCTGCATAAATATATTTCTTTTATGTTACGTCTGGACCAGAGAGAAAACAAATAATATGCTAACATCCTCTTAAGAGTTAACTTAACATTTGTGTAAACAATTCATTAAAAAACATTAGTACAAAATGTATATTGGCTATTCTTTTGACACTTATGAAAAATAATTATTGCACAATAAAATTATACTATTGTATACCAATCTTATGATACCCATCCAAATTTCTGTGGTAAGCATTAATACCTAACTATAGTTAGGACCACAAAAAGTTAGTGGTTATTGCAATAGATTCTAATGTTAAACATGGCAACAATTTGAAAAAAACATATCCTATGTATGTAATATCGTGTATAACCTACAATTATATTAGTATAGCTCATGGAATGTTTTACAAGTTATTACCATTATTTCTATCATAAGATTTGATCAGCCATCGCTAAATTTTGTGGTTCTAACTATAGTATCAACTATCAAGTATCCAACTTCATGATATTAAAAGGAAATCATTATTAAATATGAGAAAAAATTTAATATTAACCATATCTAGGTATAAAATGTCTTAACTTTTTATTTATCATAAACATGCTATATACCTATCCTTAAATTCATTATGAATTTCAATAGGCCAAATCATAATATATTTCAATGAAAAAAAACATTTTTAAATGTTTGTTAATGATCAATAAGTTATCATTTAAGTATAAAAATAATGAATTATAATACAACTTAGTTATTACCAAGTTAATACTATAATTTGTAAGAGTAGTTCTAAGAGTTAAAATTTGTGTTTTATAAACTTATTTTTTAACAAAGGCTTCATCTAAATGCATAGAGTATACAGATCTTAATATTGAAAATATTTTTTGATTCTTATAAGGGTGACCGGTCAAAGGATCCCTGTATCTGGCATAATCTTCAGTAAATACACACTGTCTATGTGGTTTAATCGGTTTGGCTACTTTTCTGGGGAACATTCGTTCAAACTCATGGGGTTCATTCACTGTGATGGAAGTGCGCTCGAAATATTCACGGTGTTCACGTTTCATGTCATGTTCTTCACATTCAATGTTTATATTGTCGTCTTCGGTAAACAATGGATATGCTTTACTAAGAAATTTAACAGATGTCAAGTATGTGACACGTGGTTTAGCTCTTGTCTGTTTTCTAGCCAATTCTAGTTTTTCAAATTTCTCTAGTGATTTTAAATTCTCTTCTTCTGTGAGTTTTGCTTCTTCCAACAATTCTTGCTGTGAAGGCATTTCTTCTGGAGGCATTGGTTTATTTCGTTTAATTTTACTAACACGTTCTTTGATACGTTCTATTGTTTCCTGAGACTTAACTGCTGTTGATTGACGTATTGACTTTCGCTCATATGACGTCTCAGCCGCCACCACCACTTTTTCTGTTCTGGAACGTTTTCTTTTTGGAGCTTCATTTTGCTCAACAGGTTTTGGTACTTTAGGTTCTTGGTATCTAAGATAAAAAAAAATAATTATAAATTAGTTAAAAAAAAAAAATAATAATCAGGTAAACATAGAACCAGCAGTTCTCAATCTTTTTATATCACATATCACAACATATCACTATACAAATATTGAAAATTCTCACGTACCACTTGAAAGAAAATCCGAATCATTATAACTACTGTTGTATACAAGCATAATGATGTTCTTATTTATAAAATTGCACAAGTGATAACTGTATGTAAGTTAGTTAGTTTGTTCAGTAGAACCAATTTTGAGTTATTATTATGTATCAAAAACCTTGAAATATGCAACCTAATATGCTTTTAAGATAAAATGATAGAATACATTTTTTGATCATAGATATCAAATTGACAATATTAAAGTACAATTAAAATAAAAATATATTGATATAGCCTGATAGGTAGGGGTTAATAGACAGTCTTTCCTTTTAAAATATTATTCAGTCTAGCAAAATATATTAGGTATTTAGTTTGGTACTTAACAATAAAAACTATGAGATGCGCTTAATAATGTTCTTCATTAAGCTGTATAGTTAATTTGTTCTAATATTAAAACTAACAACATAACATTTCTGCTGAACATAATATTATGTTGTACATTTGTAAGACGGAGACACAAAACACGGGCATGGTGTCCTCTCAATTATTTTTTACTCAGTCACATACGACATATCATTGGTAGAATACTATTACTCTAGGTATAAAATTTATGTATTCAACAAAATAGGTAAGTACTTAAAATATATGAAATCCTCAAAAAATATTATCACGTATATTAGGTTAGGTAACTTAAACTGATACATTTTCTTAGGTTTATCAATCTTTTATTTTCTAATAACATTTATTATTTACTAAATACCTATAGTGCCAATTTATCAGAATAAATAATCTTACTTATCTATATTATGATTTGAAAAAACAATCACCAGAAAAAGGTACTGTGATATAAAAACATTTTATTGTATTTATTTATTTATTTATTTAAGAGGACGTCGCACCCGCATATGATGTCTCCGTCTTACACACATATGGCATACCAAAAACGTTTTAGTGCGGGACACAACCGAGAAGGCTACAATCATAACTAAAAAACAAAATTTTCCTAAAGGAGAACTTTGGCTGTGCAATAACGGTTTATTTTTTTTTGATATAACTTATACGAAAAAAGTTATTATTATTTCAAAACCAATTATTATTTGTGTTTTTCAAACTTGAATAACTTTTTTTAAGTTCTGATAATGAAAAAATAAAAACGATGTTGCACAGCCAAAGTTATCCTTTCATGTGATGATAATATCGTTTCTAAGTTAGGACTGTAGCGTTCTCGGTTCTTTCTCGCACAAAACAGTTTTTCAAAGTTGTACATTTGTAAGACGGAGAGACACATGCGGATGCAACGTCCTCTTAATAATAACTGGTATGAGCTCGATATACAGAGGCATAAAAATATACAAATACTAAAATAGGTATCAAACTGTCTATGTGTGTTGTGTAATCGTAATGTACCTACCTATTTGTTTTTTTTTGAGTTTGTTCTTCATCTTCGACGTCTGATATCACTTCATCATTTTCATCAATACTGAAATCTGAATCAACTTCATCTGGGGCTTCTTCATCGACAAAATGAAAATCATTGTCTTCCTCGTCTTCATTAAACCCACCGTAGGTAGTCTTATAAAATTCATCATCTGCAGCTTCTTCTTCGTCCAATAAACGTGCTAGTTTGTTACCAGCATTCGAACGGCGTTCTCTTTCAGCAGCCATAGCCTGAAACAATCAGATTTTGAACATTGATAAATCGAATAGATCAAATTATCATAAGGACTCATAAAACTGGAAAATAATATGTTAACCCATGGGAACACACACTTTTCAATATAGCGCAATCAGTTGAATAAAATTCGTTCAGTTAAGTTTTGAGTGTGTATGATAGACATGTAATGTATTACATATAATCTATCAAAAACATGACCAGTCCCGTTCAAAGCTGGATCGCGAGAATATTCGAATTTGAACTAATGTGAATACCTTGCAATACCCGTCGGTATCGGCAAATTGCAAATCAATATTAATATTAGGAAATAGGAAATTCGGAAAACTCAAATCATAATAATATTATAATTTATCTTTACTTTTCAGTACTATCAGTTTTTACTTTTTAGCTTAACCGACAATCACTGATATCACAGTGGCATGCTGTCAGAGTGAAGTTGTAAACGTTTGAAAATTTGAAAATTGATTATGTCCACGAACTACTACATGTAGTAGTTCGTGATTATGTCATTGCCCATTGGTTCTCAACATTTTAACGACAAACGACATATAAACGTATGTGACGAGTCGAGCCTCGAGCGGCGCGCCCCACTTCGCGATCGTGCCAAGTATCACCATCAGGGCCGGATTTGGGCTTAGTATGTATCGGCCCATCGAGATTTTTCACTTCTACGCGGCCCATTTAAATATTCACTGTCCCAAAATTACACCCAAAATTGTATGAGTTACCGGGTTACCTATCAACTTATTAAGCAATTATTTAGGTACTCCTTAATTTATTATGTACCTACCTAAGCGAAACAATCTGTCTAATTATTTATCCTCTAGATTTTATTTAAGATTTACGATTTTAAGTACAAAATAAATATAAAAAAGGTGGCTAAGTGGGTACCGCTCTGCTGTACAGTAGTTGTAATGGATGTGTTATATTTGAATACAATGATAAACTATTGTATACGAAAAACGATTCTGAGCGGTTAGAGTAGTCCTTATAGTATTTTTTATTCGTTGATATGGTGATAAACAAATCGTTACCTAGTAATTAAAATCCCACTTTTAGCAGTTTTTCGTAATTTGTCGGTAGTTTTTCTCAACACTTTCTAAAACTACTTGGAATTTTCAATTATGACCTCCCAAAAGTACCAAGTAGATTCGCTTACTATCCAAAAAGGTGCTTACAGACAGAAAAAAAAACACACATCATTGTAAAATCAATACTTACATTCTTTCGCTCCGCTCAGAATCTAATAACAAAAATTAGGTTTCAAAAGTTAAAGTTGTTACAGTATGGTACAATTTTTTTTTCATAATAGTGGGTCGAATTGGACTCACTCCACTCCTAATTGATCCGGGACAACTTGTTTTTGTTATTTTGTTGGAGTCGTTTCATCATGGGGGGTCTGTCAAAATGTTTTATTTATCAGCGAAGGAAAACACAATTTTCGTATAGAGAAATAATAAAAAAATATTATTATGCTGCATGTAATAATTTATAATGTAAATAATATACCTAAACAAATAATAGTTGTCGAACCCCTGCAAGTATTTAAAATGTTTAATGTAGCTAACCCACTATAGTTAGAAAAGGTTTGCACCGCCTGGCTCCTGCTGTAATTTATGTGTTAAATTAGAATGATTTTGATAAAATGTTGTGAGAAGATTTTAAAATGGGTCAGTAAATTGTGATTGATTTTTGCCCCCCCCCCCCTCCCATATAAGCTTACAATATTTTAAATCTCAAGTGGTTTAAACGTTTCATTTATTGATACACATAATTGTTATTATTATTAATAACAATAAATTGTTATATGTTTAAGATACCTTTAAGATACATTATTATTATTCGTGTCTATCCGACGTCGGGATGTATAGCCTTGTATGGGTTCAAGGTTGTCATTTGGCTTGTCTAGCTTATTATTTAATCATGTATTATACCATACCTAATGCTTTTATAAATAATACAATTTACGAGAATTAGTTATAAATATAAAACTATCTTTAAAAGTCAAGGAAATTATAATATTATTATTACAGTTAACACTAAACAGTAGGTAATAAACAGTTAACATATTAACATAATAATATATTATTAGAGTTACATAGGTATATCTAAATAAATATATGTAGTACGTCATTATTCATATATCTATCACAATGATATACCAAAATATGAGGCATGAGCACTAAATAATCCTTTCGATATTATGTATTACCTATGTTATATTATTCAATATATTTTAGTTTAATATTTCAGTGGTAATTAAATCAATCATTGTCTTTGTTATTGAAATATTATTATTAGATACTTTTTAGTATTCCGAATAAATTAAAATTAGTCTGCAGAGTTCTAACATCAACATTTTAAATTTAAGTTTGTCTTAAATACACCATGCCGATTTGTATTCGTTTCTTAAAGACATATTAAACACATAATATAGTATTCCATGATGGTGGAAGTGAAACTCGTTATGAACTTAGTACCTATGTTAGTATAAGCTATTAGGTACATATGCACTTACTACTGTAACAAAGTAGGTATGTAACTAACTTCATGTGATTTTTTTTGTGTTTTTTTTAAATTTTTTTGCGTCTATTACAATATATATAATACAGATATGTATTATGTACATAGGTACATTTCTTTGAAATGTTTCGACGGTTGTAGTTTTTCCTAGCAATGACGAGAGATCCTGCTGAGGAAATCGTAAATCATCACTCATTTAATAGAACCGGCTACCTAGGTAATATTTCCTAGTTAATAGTTATAGATGAGGGTTATACATGAAGGTTTCGAAGTAAAAAATATCTTCTATAGGTATGGCAAAAAAAATATCACAGCAAAATAAAACAAATGTCATTGTAAAACTAATAATTCATATGCATTCTTAAGTTACTTAGCCCCGAATATAAAATGGAGTCTTATTATTTTAGTTTTTACTGTCGGTAATTTGGTTATGTTAAAGTATGATTGAAAACACATTGGAAGGTAAGTGATGTACATTTATTCCGGTTGTTAAACCCCAGAAATGTTTTATGTGAATTGCAAATTTTAACCTTTGTGATTCTTCACGGGATACAATGTCCAATTATTGTACAATTTTGAATAATAATTAATTAACTAAAAATTGAATGGGTTAATAACAAAATGTATTATGACATTGCTTTGTGTCGAGGTAAACCCTAAATCGTAATTCATTTTGCACAATTCTATATAAAATAATAAACAATTGTTAATAAATACTTTGCTCCATGTGTTTATAATTTTAATCTGATCTATAAAAACTGTAAATTTAAATTCCAGTTGTTAGGAATTTAAACACTCTGTGAAAAGAAAAACCGGATTTTGATTTGAAAATGACGGAACCAAAAGTTGAAGTCGTAATATCTGGTATTGGAGGCCTTTTTCCGGAATGCAACAATTTGGATGAATTGAAAAAAATGCTGTTTGACAAAAAGAATGGTGTGACTTCAGATAGCAGGCGATGGATACCCGGTTAGACAATATTTTGTATCTTAAAAAAAAATATTAAATATATTTAAATAGGTTTTGAAAAATAGTAATAATTATTATAGAAATACTTATTTGAGTCACAGCGTATTTAATTTATAAAATTAATTTAATAAGGCACCACAAGGAAAATGTAAATGTGTATGGGATATTTTACAACAAATTTAGTTATATTCTTAAACATAATATTATTAAAATTTGTACTTAATAATCATAACGATTAATATTCTATTATCATATTATCTAATTTAAAGTAATTTGTAATCACATAACAATAAATTATCTAAGTAATTGTTTTTAAATTTAGGCATTACTATATGGTTAAATAGGTAACTACTAACAATGTACCTATGTTGTATGCAATTTAACAGGTATTATGGTAATAAGAAATTTGTTGAACATAAATATTAAATTTTTGGGCTGGGTACAGATATTTTTATTTTCTACCCGATTTTGAGTAACTCTTTGTTTATCTCCATAGAAACGAATAAAATGTAAAAATTACCTAATTTCCATTAGGTAATAGGTACCTGGTACATACATAATTATGTACAATTAATGGTTAATTATTAAAATGGAAAATATAGTGTAGCGTGCTACGTTTGTCATTTGGTATGATATTATGTTAATAATAAATTATAAAAGTTTATCAAAAACATTTATTTACCTACGTCTTTATAACATAATTTGAGACGTCAATGATTGTCATTATTTTATTTTCTAAAAAATGACGGAAATTGATTATTTTGTCAAATCAAAATGTTTGGTTAAATGTAATCAATTTTCAGCGACTTTTCCGAATTCTCTATAAATTAAATATATATATATATATTTATGTATAAGTACATATTATATTATTATCTCAATTGTAAATGGTATGTGAAACAAATAAAAGTATTATTTAATTATAAAATATCATATAAATATACATATTCGCATATTTTATAAGATTTTTTACAATTGCCTTAAAAATGCAATAATAAAGTGTCGTTTTTAAATAAAACTAATTAATTGTTCTGTACTTACTGTTTTTTTGTTGTTGTCGGTACCTACGGACTTTATACCTTATGTAACAGTTATTAAGTAATTAATAATTAAGTACCTACTTATTTGTAAACAATAATTTAAAGTTATATTTTTCTCTTTATTGTGTAATATAACTTAAAATTAGACCTATAATAAATTATACATTGAATAATTTTCCAGACTTACCTAACATTAATATTAATCATATATGGTTGATGCGTTTTTAGGTCTTCTAGGAACACCATATGGAGTTGGTAAAATAAAAACTCCCGAAAAATTCGACAACGTATTTTTTGGTATACATAGAAAAATGGCTGATAGTTTGGATGCTTTGACTAGACTTGGTTTGGAAAGATCTGTGGAAGCAATAGTTGATGCAGGTAAAGTCTTCGTATAACAGTTTATTTTAGTTGAGTCATAGAATGTGCTTTTTGTAATATTATGTAATGCACATTTTTATATATTTCAGGAATAAACCCAGCTGATTTATCTGGAACCAATACGGCCGTCTTCATGAATTCTTGTATTAGTGAATCAGAGTTTTTTGAGGTTTTTGATACACATCAAAAAGGGTTTGGTCTTTTAGGCCATAACAGAGCAATGCAAGCAAATCGGTTGTCTTACACACTTAACTTAAACGGTGAAAACAAAATTTACTAAAATATTAATAGATTAATGCTCATAATTTATGTTACTGTTTCAAATAGGACCTAGTTATACAACTGATGCAACATGGATTGGTGGAGCACAAGGTCTTATGCGAGCGAAAAAAATGATTGAAGACGGAGTGATAAATGCAGCAATTATCGGATCATGTAGTTTATGCTTGAATCCTAATATATCTCTTCAACTTGAAGGATTAGGAAGATTGACAAATACAAATGAAACAAGATCATTTAGTGATGATGGTATGCTTACGTTAATATATTTTGAACAAACGATTATTATTACCAAATAAACAAATATTAAATTAGCCATACATCTAATTAATGATATTATTTTTAATTAAACACAACAAGTGCTAAAAATTAAATTGAATGAAATTATAATCTTGAGATTTAAAATATTCGTCATAATCAAAACTTTAAAAATATATAAGTATTTAAAAAAAATGCTCATTAAGTATGAATAAAGGTTTGTTTTAGCTTACAGCAAGAATGCATGAAAAATTTGTATCCTTTGATGAATTCTTCCTACTCATAATTGATTACCAGCCGCATTCCTCCGTTTTCCAAACTTGCTGGTAGACTGAAGGGTTCTAACCAAACGTGGCTTTCAAGTCACTAATTATTACAAGAAAAAATGTGTTGAATTGTTATTCATTTATTAATTTTCATGTACCTTCCATTTCTCTATGTAAATTTTGTATGTTTGACTGTCATAACGTTACTAACCATTGTGAAATCCACCCAACTAGGCAGTTTTTTTTTATTTGTTTAATTTCATTTTAGTACAAATGTACAATCAATAAAAACAAATCTGAAATCAAAATACATAATATTCAGATATCTATGACTTTTATATATTTATTTGTTTTTTTTCTAAAAATATAGTAAAATAGGTATCTATATTTTATTTTCATAAGCTAAAAATATCTTGAAATATTGTTTTAAATTCATAAATATTCAACAACTCATAGGTGCAATTTCAATTTTTGACTTGGAGGGGGAGGGGCTGAATATATTAAAGGCAAGCAGACCCTTACAATATAGCATTTATTTAAAATTATATGTTCTAGATTTTAAGGGCTAAGCCCCCCTCCCCAATCTCCCTTGAATTTGCACCTATACATGGTTGACAGAAAACTAACTTTTTGATTAGAAGGGTGTATCCTACTTTTCAGTACCTATATATAATATTCAAGTATGTTTCTACAAATTTACAAGAATGTTACTATACTTACTATATTTCATAAGTATACTAATAAATTTCAGCTTTGTAATAAGTATGCTATTTGTAATAGGTGATATTTAACATATTATTATAAATTATGATTGACTGTCAATTTTTTTGTGTTTGAAATGAAACAAAATATAAATAAATAATAATGTATTATTTTAGCAAATGGAATGAACAGATCTGAAGCTTGTGTAGTAATGCTGTTGCAGAAGTTATCTGATGCAAAACGTTCTTACGCAACTTTATTGGGTGCAACTGGTATATTTGGAGAATCAGACGATTTATTTTATCATTATTCTGACCAACTTTATAAAGAAATCTTATTGAATGCTTATAAAGAAGCTAATATAGATCCTGCCAAAGTTGCGTATATCGAAGGTGAAGGGTTAGGTATTAAGGTTTGTTTAAATTTATAATAATATAATAAAATGTTTTATAAAATTTAAATTAAATATTGTGTTTATGATGTATATTGTATATTGCATATAAAAATGTATAATTTACATATTATATTGTTTCAACAGAAAATAGACGCAATGGAACTGAAAATTCTGGGTGAGGTATTCTGTACTCCAAATAGAATAGAATCATTAAAAGTAGGTTCCATAAAGAGTAATGTTGGCCATTGTGAAGCTACTTCAAGTTTAGTGTCGTTAGCTAAAGCACTTATTGTTTTAGACTCTGGATATATACCTCCAAATATAAACTATTCAGAGCCAAACGAAGATTGCCCAGCTCTTTTATCGGGAAAAGTAGAAGTGTGTTAAAAATACAATTTGTATTTGTGTATATTTTAATATCTAAATCTTCTTTTAGGTAGTCACTGAAAAAACTCCATTGAAAGGAGACATAGTTGGTATTAGTTCATTTGGTTTGTGTAATTCTTTTAGTCATGTAATTTTAAAACAAAATAAGAAAAGTAGAACAAAAATCTACGAAAAAGGAGAAATGTTTGAAGACGGTTTACCACGAATTATTTTCGTATCTGGGCGGAATGAAGAAGGTGTTATCCAGTTTTTAGAGCGTATAAAAAATAGCCAAATGGACGAAGAGTTTGTAGCTCTTTTACAAAGCGTTTTTTATAAATCTATGAACGCTCATTACTACCGGAGTTTCACTATAGTTCCAGACAAAAATGATGGATCACAAGAAGAAATATCGGTAGGTAACTTATGAATTATTGTTATAGTATTATAGTTTTTATTAACTATTATTTACAGTATCTTCCAGCGATAGTAAAACGGCCCATTTGGTTCGTATTTTCTGGAATGGGATCACAGTGGAATGGTATGGGAAAACAATTGTTAAATATTCCTACGTTTGCCGAATCAATACGCAAATGTGAAGCTATATTAAAGCCGAAGGGTGTTGATCTTATTGACATTTTAACAAACGATGACCCCAAACTTTTTGATAATATACTAAACTCATTCGTTGGTATAGCTGCGATACAGGTTTATTTAAATACAGCCCATATGTTTTAAAACGGTTCTTTAATTAATGTTTTAAATAGATAGGTTTATTGGACGTATTGAAGAGTATCGACATTGTCCCGGATGGCATTATTGGCCATTCAGTCGGCGAATTGGGGTGCGCCTATGCTGATGGTTGTTTCACTGCGGAGCAAATGATACTTGCTGCACATGCAAGAGGCCGAGCTTCAATAGAGACTGAACTCGTCGATGGATCAATGGCTGCAATAGGGTTAGGGTACAACGACATTAAAGATAGGCTTCCACACGATATCGAAGTTGCTTGTCACAATGCGTCTGACAGCAGCACTTTGTCTGGGCCAACGGCTAGCGTATCGAGTTTTGTTGAACAATTGAAATCAGAAGGAGTATTTGCTAAACTTGTTAATGTTTCGAATATTGCGTACCACAGCCAGTATATAAAACCAGCTGCGCCGACTTTACTCAAGTATTTGAAAGAAGTAATTTTGATTTGAATAATTTATAGTACAGACCAGTCAAACAGTATTATTTGAATAACCCGTTGTCATTGATTATTTTTGTTCATAGGTTATTCCAGAACCAAAGCCTCGATCATCAAAATGGGTGAGTAGCTCTGTACCTGAATCCGAATGGGGAAATGAAGTAGCAAAATACAGTTCACCTGAATATCATACTAACAATCTTTTGGGACAAGTTTTATTTGAAGAAGCTTCTCGACATATACCCGAAGATGCAATTGTAATTGAAATTGCCCCACACGGGCTTCTACAAGCCATACTTAAACGATCATTACCAGAAAAGGTGACAAATATACCACTCACACATAGAAGTACAAAAGATTCAGTAAAATTCTTATTAAGTGCTTTTGGAAAGTAAGTGAATAGTACATTAGTTTATGTAATAGCTGTCTGTGAAAAAAAAAATACTATGAAACATATATTCTATATTTATCAGGATGTATAATAACGGTATGACTCCTAACATTGAAGCATTCTACCCATCAATAAATTATCCAGTGAGCCGACAAACTCAAGCTTTACATTCTATATTTCCTTGGGACCACAAAGAAGATTGGGCAATAAAGAGTTTGTCACAGACAGTAAGTATAATATTTCAAACTTAATTGTTAGTGTTACATTGTATAAGTAACAAATAAATTACAAACTTGATTATAACCTTAAATAAATCATTCAAAAATATTTTCAAATTACAAAATCATAAGAATTGTTCTAAATATATTGATTTAAAGTTTTAAAAAAAATGTAAGTTCATTAAATATGAGAATTGAGAATGAATGTTGCGAATAATGTTTAATTTATGTTAAAAAAAATAAACATTATGCAGGTAAATAGAGTGCTGATTACTTAAGTGGACAAATTATTCAAAATTACAATAAAAAAAATTAGAAATATGACAGAAAAATATTCTACCTCTTTTTCTATGACGTACAAATAATATTTTATTTTTATCTCATATCTTCATAGCAAGTCGTTTGCGTATTTTTAACATAGATATTATGTTTTTGGGCTAGGTACAAGTTTTTTTTTGTAACTCATTCTGGCGATGCCGATTCTCGTAACGCTTTGTGTAAGTATTGCCACAGAAACGCAAATGCACAATATTAAAAAAAAAAAAAAAAATGTAATTCAATTCCTAATAAAATTTAGCAAAATTTAATTTATATTTCCACTGCACTGTACCCAAAAACATATCTATGATTCCTCAATTTACCTTGCAGAGGAAATATATTAGTAGCATGCTACTCATAATATATATTATGAACTTCTTGTTTTTTTTTAAAAATATATTCATAGGTGAATAGGTATTTTCAGGCAAATACTTATTTGTTCAATTTTATTGTTTTTTTTTTTTTTTGTTACCAGTATCACAATAAATATATAATTAGATACCTTTTTAATCCAATCGCAATATTGGAAAATAGTATTTATCGCGATTTCATATAGGTATGTAATACAAATATGTATCAATACATTAATTTTTCAACTTGAGCAAAGTGTAGTCAGTTTGTATCACTTTAATATTTTTAACAAAGGTTCTTCATTTTAATTTTCATAATTATTTTCAATACTTCTATTTCAGTCTTCAAGAGTTTCAGGCGAGAGACAATTTACAATACATTTAAACAATGAACATATTTTATTTGATTACAAAATCAACGGGCGACATATATTGCCTAGCTCTATTCTTTTAGTGAGTTTTGTTTTAATGAACTTTGATTTTTTTTTTAAACTAAATGATAAATAATAACACATTAAAAATGTTTAGTCTCACGTATGGAAATCATTTATAATAATACAAAATGAATTATATTTTGATGAGATGATTGAATTTGAGGAACTAAATTTCCGAAGAAATATTGAAATTGCAGAAAATGGTGAGTTCCTACCTAAAACGAATTTATTGAAACTTTAGCACAATGCCGGCGCTAGGGGAGGACAAACGGGACATATTATTATGTCCAGGGCTCCGCGTTTGTTTTGATTTCAATGGTCTCCGTGGGGTTTAACATCCTAATACCAGTGCTCGACTTGGCAAAATTAAAGTAGGGGGACTCTGTTACTTTAAAAAAATGAGCGTCCCCATATCACTTATTAAATGTTACTGAGCCGT
>NC_042494.1:3618892-3631101 GCF_005508785.2 Acyrthosiphon pisum
GGTAAATGACAAGCTATGCAAGACGATGAACTAATGAAGAGCTGCAAAGACCCATACACTTAGTCTTCGGACGAATGTTTTAAGATGGACAGGATTTAATTGTGGAAACCATAATTTTTCAAACTTAAGTTGACGAAGAAGTTAAAAAAAAACTGGTGGGTCGTTTCCAAACATTTCAATCGTACTACGAATAATGTTGATGATACCTGTAGTAGCATATAGGTAACTATGTACTAGTTGATTCGCGGGTCATTATGTCACAATATTATTACCAGATACCAATTTTTTAAAACAATGTGTTATTCATTTTTAATTACCTACTAAATTTTTTTAATAATAATTTTTTAACAAAATTGAACGGTTTTCAAAGTATGAAAAAACTAAAGAGAACAACATTTTTGAGAAACTTGTCTGCCAACCTCCTCGTGGTGTTCCTTGGGTTAGGCCAATAGGCTGAATATTAGACTAAATATTGAAATTAATATATATCAGTGGTTTTCAACCTGTGCGTCGCGGCTCCCAGGGGCGTCGTCGGTTATTATCAAATGAGCCGCGTTCGAAAACTAAAAAAAAATTGTAATAATTTATAGTTTTTGTTATCTACTTTTCGCTGCCGTGTAAGTCTGCACGCCTTATACATGTTGTACGCACTTGGGTATGTGAGAGATAGATCGGCCGATCGACAGATTTCGTCATTGAATAAAGTTGGATTGAATAATGTAAATTAATTGTTTGCTTTAAATTTGCGGATGGGAGCCGTATATTTGATTTCAAAATCAAAAGGAGCCGTGGACCCAAAAAGGTTGAAAACCACTGATATATATAATGACCAGGGAATCAACTCGTGCGTACTTCTTAATGACACAGGAATCAACTCAATGGTATCAGTGCAGGTAAACAGGTACCCGGGAATCAACTGGTATGCAACCTTTTTTTTAAAGCCCGATTTAAAAAAAGCAAAAGGGCAAAGGTTTTGCCCGCTCTAGGTACCTATGTCCAGAGCCCCGCAATACCTAGTGCCGGCACTTCTTAACTATACTATTATACTTTATTTATATTTTTTTTAATAAATGAACTTAAAAAATATTAAATAAGTCATAAAAAGTGGATTATTTTATATTTACCTATTTTCAAGTGAAAATAAATCGTCGTCTCAGAATGGATTGGTTGAAAATGTTGGATGAAAAAATTCTAACGATTTTTTTGTAATTGTTCAGGGGAACGTTTTTAAGTTAATAACCCGTACCTATGATTCACGTATGAATTAGAACCTTTTTATTCTCTATATCTCATTGAATAATCAATGGATCGATACGATTTCAGGATTGAATTATACAACAAAAAATATTAAATAATAATATGCAAAAAACCATTTTTCAAAAAAATGATTTAGAACCCTTTCATTCTGAGACGACGAAATGTATGATTATTAATTTTAAAATAGTGAATAAACTATATTAATTTTGATAAATGAATATGAACTCATGTTTTACGAAGTTATTAAAAAAAATAAATGAACGTATTCATCTGGTTTTAGTTTATTATTTTTAAACAAAAGTTTGAGAATGTATATAAAACCAAAAAAAAAATTCATTTTTATACATGTTATAATTAAATACAACATTTTAGAAAATGATATTGCAACCACAAATAAAATATTTTTATATATTTTTTTTATTCAGTTCCTTATTTTATGACTGTATTTTATAACATTGATTTTATTCATGAATGACTTTAGTTCAATATTTTATTTACTTTTAGATAAAGTAGAATTCTATTCACTTATACAATGCGGAAGTGGTTACTTTGAAATATGCTTGGAAAATGAAGTAATAGTTTCAGGAAAAATATTACGACCAGACGCTACTGATATGACTCCAATAAAACCAAAGATGAAGTACCCAGATACAGTTTCTGATTTACCACATAGTTCAATTTCAAAACATGACTTGTATTCATTGTTAGAACATAATGGATATGAACTCGGTGAACAATTTAAGACTGTGACAAATATAGATTTATATTTTGAAGGTAAAATAATGGATGTTCAAAATATTTTAAAATGTTGACAAATAAACTTTTTTGTTTTTAATATTTAGTTGTTTAATAGCTTTACTAGATTTATTAAAACAAATAAATATATATATATATATATATAACTATATAGTATATAAATAATATATTATGTATGTATGTATGTATGTATGTATGTATTGATATAATTTTAAATTATTTATTTGTTTTACTATTCCGAAAATGCATTTCAATATAATATGTTATGGATTTAGTCATGCGAATAAACTATATGTATAATATGATTTTTAATACTAAACATTTATTTGGTTTTTAAATAATTTAATTATTACAATTCTAATTTCTAATATAATGGTATTATATGATTTTAATATTGAAATAGTGGCGGAACTACTTTATTTCTACATGTCAAGTGAATGAACATAATATGTAATATTCCTTAATACTTGTCCACTCCCAACTCGCATAAGTAGAACATAGAGTTATATCTAAATTAATGCATATTTATGTTTATTTTCATAGAATACCGAGGAAACATAAAGTGGGACGGTGATTGGATGAGATTTCTAAATGGAATTTTCACATTTCTTATTCATAAAAGTATGGAAACTAATGACAGTCCAGCAGATGTATCAACTATTCGGAAAATGTATATTGATCCGTCTAAATTCAAAGACTCATTAGGAAAAGGTATGTATCCATTTTAAAATTACCTACCTACAAGTATGTACTTTAAAAGAAAGAAAATTAAAACCCCTATATTATTATTTTGTTTTTTACCCAAAGTTATTATCCAAGCTAACGTACACATTTTTAAATTGAAGAATAATAATATATTAATATGTAAATGCTCCTATTAAAATATATTTTATTCATATTTTAGATATTCCTATTTATTATAATTTTAATACGAACGAAATAAACGGCGATGGGATATACATTTTGAATCCAGAAACCAAATCGTTTTCAGTAACCACATTAAATCCTTTTGAACTACGATTAGAAGAAGAACAATTTGTACAATTAGCTAATCCAAATTGTGAGGTATATTTTCTTCACACCCATACATTTTATTATAATTATAGGTATGTCAATGTATACATCTTTTTTTCCTTTAGAACGAAATTAATTTTATCAATAACTGTTTGCAAGTCATATTTGAATGTAAAAAATTTCAATCAAATCCCAACATGAATAATTTCAAAGTTTATTACAGTTATAATGATAACAATTTGAATCAGTCCATCACACTAGTGAAGCAAATACTTGACATTCAGATAGGAATTCAAGTTAGTTTATAATGTTTTCATTGTCATTTTTAAAAGTTTACAAATTTTTAAATTTTTTTTCAATTATATAGCACACAGTTGTGAGTTTGGATAAAACTAATCCAGAAAAGTTCATTAACAATGACCACAATATTATATTACTACCATATGATCAAATGAAAAATGTTATTTCAGTTTTAAAAAACACTAAAAGAGTTCATTTATTGGTGACATCAAAAAAACCAATGTCTAGTACCAAAGAATGGAATGTTATTATGCAACAACAATTTAATGGACATTATTTGGTGTTGATAAAAAAGGTTTATTTGGATTTATTGTCATTGTGAAATATTGAAATAATTGAGTTTTTTTTTTGTTATAGGTCAAAGAAATAAAAATAATGAGTATAAATTTGGAATATATTACGGACCTTCAAAATTTTCACGATATCATTAAAAGTTCTTTAGTTAAATGTAGAAAAACAAAACATTATCTTTACATTTTTACGAAAGTAATACCATATGTAAAATTAACAAGATTTATGGAAAAAGTGTTACTTGCAAATAAATCAAATAAGATAAGGTGGGATTATTTAACCAATCTAGTAGACAAATCTAGTAGACATATAATATGAGATCAAGATAATAAGTATTGAACAAATTCTAATGTTTAGATTTGTTTTCTTGTTGGACAATTCTGGTCCCGATTTCAATATTGATCATACATTTTACACTGAACAGTTGCGCAAACAATTATTTGTGAATATTTATAAAGACGGCAAATGGGGAACTATTGTCCGAAATCTTGTCGGCAATTCCAGTTTTAACGTCTCTACAAATAATACGGTTAAGACTTACATCAGTGATCTTACGTAAGCATTAAACAGTTTAAACATAAATATTGACCTTATCGTATGCATTTTTCGGATTAATTATTAAACTATATAAATTGAGAGTAGAAAACCAAAAAGTATATATATTTTTTTTAAAAACACATCATATTATGTTGTATAAAATAGTATACTTAGTGTTACGTTATAATTATTATATCTACCTATTTGTAAAAAAAATCCAGCGTTGAAATATATACTATATATAGGTTTCCGTAAAACATTCCTAAAAATCGCCTGCGGGCTAAACTGAATTATTATGTATATGTCAATATATTTGTGCAATATTGCAATAATGATTAGTATTATAAGTAATATATTATTTTAGTTTTGAACAGTTACCATAAGGGATTCGGGTTTTATGTGTTGTTTCTATAAAATATATTGTATTTAATAAGTAATTAAATATCGTTCCCCAATTTTTAAAAAAAAGTCATGTAAGGTAGGTACTCGGTAATTTCGGAAACCACATATTATGCCATCGAACTTTCGAAACCATATTCATATACCAAGTTCAGTTGGTGCTCTCATAGGTTTTTGTTTTGGTTAGGCACTGCCAAAGTGCCAAATAAAAATAATAATTCTCTACAATCCATACAACATTTGCTGAGAAAGACAGTAAAACTAACACACATAATATAGGTATTATAAACATACATCATATTTAAATATTTTGATTAATTTGGAATTAAAATGTAGTAATAAATTGGTATATTATTTTAGAAATTCTGAGTTCCTTTATACATTTTCTATAAATGTTGCTATATATTATGTTTACTCAAAATAATACCCCGACTATATTAATTTGTCATTAATTGTATTAATATATATTATTGAAATTGTAGTAAGTATATTTTATGTACTATTATATTATTTTTATTTATCTATTTTAACTTTAAAGTTAATAATTGTAAATAACAATCAAGTCTTCTTGATAAAAACAACTGCTCTTAAAATTAAAATAAGAAGTGTAATTTGTCAAGTTGTGTTTCCATGAAAAATATAAATATGGTACCATTACTTACTATTACACAGAAATTTGTTTAATTTTTTTTTCATATTATTATGCTGAAATATAGTTTTGTATATATCCTATACAAATTAAAACATTTTATTTTTGCATTTCAGATTAGATGGCCTGAATGTCAAGTATTTAGGAATTAACTTCCAGGATTTATATGTGAATAATAATATAATAGATGTAAGTGACTTTAAGAATATTACAGATGTCTATAGTCTATATAGTCGATTAGTAATTATAACGTAAATGAGCTACCTATTTAAAATTTAATTTACATGAGAAGTGCTTGATCTAAAAACCTCGATTTCAATTATTTAAAATAACATGGAATTTTCTATTTATAAATTATGCAAATACTTAACAATTTGAGTAATGTAATTTAACAAAACATTTGACAAAACCAAAATATTACAAAATTTAAAAACGTTGATACTAGTTGAAAGGTGTGTATGGGTAATAACCTACATTTAGAAGAATTAATGTATAATATGACAATTAAATGATTATCGAGAACTCCGTGAATACCAAGGCCATACTCAGAATATTTTTTTTCTGTTGGGCGAAGGGAGTAGGGTTATGAAATATCATTAAAACAAATTTTAAATGTTAAATTTACAGTAGGTTTAGTATCCCATGAAAATTTGGTATACATAAAAATTATTATTACCCATACATTTTTTTCATTTATTTAAGTTGTAAAGTTATTACAACTACTGACATTCCAGACAAATACATAAGTGTATGTTATTTTCTATTGAATAAAAATGTTTGATTATTAAAAATATATTATATTATTCAATAGGTATATTACACATTTATATACACAAAATATACATACATCGTGGATTATTCTAAATTCCAAAAATGACAATATATAATATATTTTTAAATTTAGAGAGTAAAATATTGAATATTATCTGACATGATAACTTATCCCAGATTATATCTAAATCATATTTTTATTTTTTAGAACGAACTTGGTCATTTGGAATATTCTGGGATAACGGCTGATGGTAAAAAAGTAATGGGAATTGCGCCATTTGGAAAGAATACATCTAATCAAATTTCACCGGATCCACATTTAACATGGGTAATTCCATCAGACCAGACGTTAGAAGATGCAGCTACTATTCCGATGTCTTATTCAATGGTAAATATTTCAAAATGATACTATAGCATTTATTGTCCCTTAAATGGTTAAATATTTAACAAACATAAAAAAATAATGTCGTGGTGTCTTGTTATTGTTTTAATCATTGTCAGTCTAATTCTGAGAGTAGATACATTATATTATTGTTATTGATTTATATTTTTTATTTTAATTTAAAATTATCGTTTTTGATAGGCATATTATATATTGACTATTTTAAAATTACCAACTGATAATATATTTGAAAAAACGATATTAGTAAATGCCGGATTCAACGCTGTTGGACAAGCAGTTATTGCTGTGGCCATATCGTTAGGATATTCTGTTTATATCACAGTTGAAAATAAAGAACAACGCACGATACTGAAGAATAAATTCCCTTCGGTAAGAACGTCAAACTTTAACCAAAAATAAATACCTATAAGACATTATTTTGAATAAAAATATTCATAATAATTCAATATTCACTATGATTTAAAGATTCCAGAATCTAGAATCTTCAATTATCATGATAATTTTGAAGTACAACTTAAAATAGCTACCAACGGAAAAGGTACAGCCATAATAGTAAATTGTCTCTACGGCCACGATTTTCATGCAGCTGTTCGATCAATAGCAGATCGTGGAAAATTTTTCCAATTAACTAAAACTGTGATGAAAAATAAAGACAAACTAGGTAAAATGATTGCTAATTTGTAATTACCATATGTTTACCGTACTTACTTATCGAAATTTTATCTTACATTTCAGGACTGCTTATTTTTTTGAAAAATGTTACGTTTTATGGTGTTAGTCCAGACAGGCTGTTGACAGAAACTAGTGAAATCAAAATGAAAGTTCAGAATGAAGTGCAAATGGGAATAGATCTTGGTATTGTCAAACCGTTTGATAGACACGTTTTAACCGGCCCTTGTTCAAGAGAACAAGCTATACAATCGCTATAGTATGTTATTTATTTAAACTTAATTGTTTACAAAATGTTTATTGTTTTTATATATTCTAATCTTTAAATCAGTTTATCATCTCAAGGAGTAGAATCTAATCGAGTTGTGTTGGCTCTAGAAGGAAAAAAGACATTAGGAAAGTTCTTAAAAGGATCAGACTTTGAAAAATATCAATGTTATTCTAACCGAGTGTATTTAATTGTTGGTAAGATATTGAATGTAGATAGTAAAGCATTTGATTCAGTGGCGTTATTTTAGTTTTTGAAAGGGAGGGGGGGGGCAGCATTTTTGACCAGCCATAATAAAAATGAAAAAAAATGACGCCACTGATTTGTTTGTTTGTTAGTCTAAATCTAAAATATCCAATTATTTGGTTTTATAGGAAGTAAATATAGTACTTGGATTGATATTGCTGAATGGATAGTTATGAGAGGTGCTCGAAAGATTGTTGTGGCGTTAAAAAAATACTCCATGTCCACCGCTGCATCAAGGAGGTATTTATAAATTAATTTTTGTCATTTTAAAATTTTTACATTTTATATCTTTGCTTTGGCATATGGAATCGAAAAACGTTACGTTTCATATTACCATAACAACCATTAACATATTATTTTGAGATTTTCGTCGGTGTGTGTCTCCGTATTACCATGGCAACCAATTATATATTATTTTGAAATTTACGATGGAATGTTTTGTATATAAATGGTTGCCATAGTGATATGTAAAACATATTATTCATATAGAGTTGTCAATTTTAATGGGCAATGAAGTGAACGGGATCAGATATTTTTATATACATAGATAGATTATACCTCTGAGCAGAAGATAGGCTAATTTAAAAAGGTAGAGGACCAAAGACCAACCAATGTATCGATACTTTACTAGTGTCGGTAGTATCGGAACGTCCCTATGTTCAGACTCTTCAGTAGATTATCTAGGTATGTGCTACATATGATAGCAAGGACAGCAAAGACATAAAATGTGGTATTTAATTTCGTATGCAATATGTTTATGATTTTTTATTTTGAATTTGAATATATTGAATTAAGATATTAAAACATTGTTTGCTTAACTCGATACAATATAATGATTCAGGTTTAATTTACTTATATCACGATATCAAAATGTAATGATACAAATAGTAGCGGATTCAAACTTGAACTCAAAGGAAGATTTAATTCTGTTATTAAATGATACAACAACGACTTATCCTCTTGGAGGGATATTTTTCGCCACGTTGGTAATTATATAATATCTTTAGATAACGTATCTGAATTTTTTTTTATTATTAAAATAAATGTACAATATTTATACATTTTCTGTACAATGAGTAGGTTTGATAAGTGAAAAATAAAAGGTTAACACGAATCGTGAAATTGAGGAGGATACCCAGTGGTAACACCCTATAATATTAATAGTAACAGATTAGCGTTATCTTATATCTACTATCTCCAAGTGGAGTGTAATAAATTATAATAAGTAAGAAGTGGTAATGACGGAAATTATTATGGAGAAATAATACCTTTAGTAATCAGTGAATTTAGTACATAAGAGAAGAGGGAGATGAGGGGATTGATTAGTAAGTTCAAGTTATATAAGAAGCTTGAAAAAATTTCACCGATATGATCTAGTTGTGAACTTTGATTCATGGTGGCTTCTGCGTATGATTTGTTTGTAGTTTGATGAGGATTGGAAATCTGACCTTTGACTAGAGGTTCTTTTTTGAAAGCGGCCTTGAATGTCGGGCAACCCTTGAAATTGGTGGTGTGGTCCTTGAAGAACAAGATGCATTTGGCGGGACTACTGCGGTGTTTGGTGTAATCCTCCGTGTGGTGGTCTTCCCCACATTTAACGCATCTCGAATTGTGATGACAATTATTTTTCGTGTGTCCATAAGCTTGACAATTGTGGCAATGAGGAGGGCCACGTTTTTTGATGTGTGGTTTCTCGATAGAGTCTTTTGTGTTGAATAGTGAATAGATGCCCAAAATGTTGTTGTTGTAGTCTTGAGGTTGAACCTCTACAAAGAATAAAGGAAGGAGGCTTTTATCTTTGTTTTTGGCGTTGTAAATGTATTTGACACTGTGACCTAATTCGGCCAACGCGTTCATTATATCGGGCACTAACGTGGAGTGATGCAGGTTTCTAATGACACATCTGTAGGTGCGGAGGTGACGGGGGTGTATGTGTGAAAAATGGAAACAGTTTGGTGTAAATAGGTCATACTATTATAGTCTAGGTGACTAAGAGGTTGAATCTATAGGTTTGACGAAGACGCCCTGCAAGTGAAACCATTCGGGATGGTGATGTTGATCAAGGTAGTTTTTAAGGCAGAGAAGTCCACTATGTTTTTAACGAAGATAGGTGGAATCGGAGGATCCCTGACGTGATCAGTGTGAGACTGGCTCACTGATCTCCATTAAGTTGGATGAGGACGTGGCTACAGCTGCTTGGTCGGTGAATTCATTTGATAGTTAAAATGGTCGTTTTAAAAGAAAAACTCATTTGTTTTTGCAGAATAAAAACTGAATACATAAATAATGACATTTATATTAATTATAATAATATTATATAATATTTTAGAAAATAATTTATTTCTTATTTAAAAATACTATTTATTATATTATGTTATTTTTTCATTGTTTTTCTACATAAAAATACCATTTTTGCCGATATTTAGCTGTTATAGCTGCCATGCACTCAGATTCTGGGCATAAGATGACATATTTAAACTCAGACCAATTTTGGACTTCTACTGATATTACATTACATTAAATAGAATTTTAACTTTAATTTAATAACATTAATTATAATTTCTGTTATAACATTTTATAACATTTGTTTATCGGATTCAACTAATAGTATTTTTAAATTTAAATACATTATCTTCCTACAATATATAAGCGTAACTTGTACCCTATAAGATATGTATAACAAATAATTATTCGCGTTTCATTCTGCACATAGTTTTTGTATATTATATTGTCCATTTTTAATACAAAATTATAGGTAACTGTTAATTAATATTTTATTACTATTTTTAAAATAGAGTGATGAAGAAGATAAGGTACGCAACATTCAATATGCACTTGAAAGCAATCCATCTTTACGGAATATGAAACCCATATTTGTTTGTATTATGAGCGGTGGAGAAAACACCTGTATAGAATTAAGAGCCAACGGTGTTTGTCCAAATACTATTTGTATTTCATGGAGCTTATTGGCTACGGAACCTAATTTTTCTTATCTGGTGCCATCATTAGATAAATTATTATTAAATGTTGATAAAATTTCTTCATCTACAATAATATGCACTGAATATGACAAAAAATTGATTGGTAATAAAAGTTTTCTATAAATGGCATCGTTAAGGATGGACAATTAATAGTTCGGAATAAAAGTGAATCACTTAAAAATAAGAATAATTGTATTTTTGATTCAATTCAAAATACGAATTATGAAAAGTACCAATACAGATAATTAAAAGAAAGATTAGATTAATAATTAATTAATAGACGATATTTTTCATTAATCTTTTCGAATATTTATGGGTAACATACGTCTTGTGTGTTTAAAAGTGCAATGGTTCTTCTTCGAAAGAGTACATTTTTATTTGAACAATTATTCCGAACTACGATCATTGTAGATAGTTGACGATTAAATTATTTGAAAAAAAAATAATGTTTACCTAAATTATTGTGCTTTTATAGCAAGCCGGGAATTTTATTTGAAAATTATTGCGGAACTGCCTTCATCTATCGATGAATTGAATGCGTTTGGAGATACAGTTACGGAGGAAATTGATTTTATAGAAGTTTCCACAAAGAGTCCAAGATTTTCAGATTCCATAGGTTTGCCTGTGTTTGTCGTTACAGGATTCATGCCCAAAATAACGAAAAAAATCTATGACAATCTAATGTATCCAGCGTTTGAAGCAAGATTGCCTGAAACTATAGAGTCAATTGAACACGTAGCGAGAATACTCGTACAGGTTAATATCATAACAATATTATTATTATTAATGTTTTCAGTTTGCGCAACTTTATTGGTGTGTTTATATAAAACACTGAACTAATAATTGTTTACAGAAACTCAAATCGATCACCAGATGCGGTAATGTTTCTTTAATTGGTATATCTTGGGGTGGTGCTGTATGTGTGTTGATTGCACAATTGTTGGAAGCAGATAACATTGCAGTGAGCCTAACACTGTTGGAAGGCATACCAAATGTACTCCAAGAATGGACGAAAAGTTTGATACAGTACGGAAGTATTAATGCTAAATTGTTATTAAACTATTTCCAAGTCAGCAGTACGGTAATAAATATTTATTTTTACTACTTGATAACTTGTAATGTATCATATAATAATATTACACTTGCCCAACGGATATTTTTAGATTGCAAGAGAAATAGCAACAAAAAACGGTTGGAATTCAGAGTTACCGAAAGTGTTATCGTCAAACGACGTGTTGACCACTGATAGAACTTTAAAGGCATTGAATGCAATTCGCTCTAGATTAAGCGCTTTGTTTGAATTAAGACCACTTCCCAATAGGATAATGGCAAAAGTCAAGGTGATCTATAGGACTATTAATGTTGAAAAATCAAAATCCTATAAACTAGAAGAAGTAAGTAATGATTGTACTTATGATAGTTACAGTGCATAAAATGTAATTCTTACGTAACCTAACCCGACTATTCTCATCAAAGTTAAAACTTAATAAGGATTTTTCCTAAAACTACATATTATAACTAGGGTTGCCACTTTTGAAAGAAAGCAGCCCCGGAGACAGGCCGATAAGCAAAAAAAAAAAGGTCATCAGCTAGACGCTAGTATACACCAGTATGTAGTATAATCTATAGCTTAGTTGAAGTGAAATGATAAGTAATGAAATGCAAACA
>NC_042494.1:3631151-3665614 GCF_005508785.2 Acyrthosiphon pisum
TCAGACACAAAAAAAAAAAAAAAAACAAAAAAAAAAAAAAAAAAACACACATCATTGTAAAATCAATACATTCATCACTTCGTTCAGAATCTAAAAATATTAATATAATCACATATTTTATTATTGAAAATTACAAATTATATAATAAATATCATTAAAAATCCCGAACAAGAAAAGTTATTATACCGTAAACTAATAAAAAAAAAAAAAAAGGCATAATAATAAAAACAAGTCTATATAAGACTATAAATCGTATGTTATCTTATCTTTATCTCCGACCCGGAGAATAATTCACTGAACCCGGAGCCCGTAGATTTATACATAAACCCGGATTCTCCGGGTAAAACCCGGAGAGGTGGCAACCCTAATTATAACACACTTTACAGGTATATATTTTATAAAAGTGGTTTTCATAATTTATTAATTTTATTTATTCAGATGTAACTCATTATATCTTATATATTCTATGAGTCTAAGCTGTTTGCATAATTTTTTTTTAAAAATCTCATTGTTCATTTTTTAGTATTGCGTTCATTTACCCGAAATAATTTCATTTGATGAAAAAGACTACGAAAAAATGGCATCAAAAAAGAAACTATCTCAATATTTAAATAATAACATATTACACTTTCATCCAGATGCCAACGAAATTCCAATTACAGAATTATACAAACGAGTTGAAATGAATACTGTTGGTTATGTTCTAGATGTGATGGAATAACTTATTTTTATATGGAATGTATACATATAAGAAAGAATCTGTGTATTTTTATTTTTATAGTTTATAAAAATATACTTCAAATGAATACCTCAATAAATTACTTATTAGTAAAACAAAAAAGTGAAAATATTTGATTCAATTTATGTAAACACTTTTTTATCATTTTCTTCCCTTTCCAAACTAACTATTCTCTAATTTTTCATAGCGTATTTTTAATTTTAAACATTTCGATTTTAAAATTATTATGCTTTTGTTCAAGTGATATTATATAACTTTCAAAACTAGAAAGTTTTATTATTATATAAAAATAAATAGGTTATTCAATTATTCTGTGGCTTAATTGATTTGTATTTTTAAATATTAAGAACACGTGTATTGTATTCAACTAATTGTTTGTTAAGTTCCATAATGTTTTTAACAATGGTGGGCAAGGTAATGAAAATAATTAACTGTGGAAAGTTAAGTTAAAACAGTTAAATTGCCTCCAGTTAAGTTAAAAGTTAACAAAGAAAAAAATTTAAGTAGATAAGTTTAAAGTTAAGATAGAAAATAAAATTAACTTATCTCAGTTAAAAAAAAGTTAATTTTTTTGAAGGTAAAACATTTTTAAGTCATAATTTGTCATAGTAATTTAGTATACACAAACATTTACCAAGACTGTGTAAAAAATTAGATTATTATAATATATAATTCGAAAATAAATTATCAAAATCGTAAAAGAGTCGACGAATCAGTATTGTCTAGTTTATTATGCATGACTCGAAAAGAAAATTAACTTAGCTGCACGGCAATGATAATTAACAATAAAAAGTTAAGATACAACAATACAAATGTTAACTGAATAAGTTAATAAGTTAAAAACAAAAATAATTAACTAGTTAAGTTAATGTGCATCTTTGGTTTTTAACCACCATAGTTATTAATCTAAATTGTATTTTAATCTTGCATTTATCACTTTCATATTATGTTTTCTATTATTAACAAAGGTAAATTAACAATTTACTTTCATTTTTTACAACAATATAGAGTCGTATTAACTATTAATAATAAGCTAGCTGAATGATATTTTTTTTGATTAATGAGACGAATATATGATGTTGATAAGTATAACAAAATTAGAATAAGTAGAAGGAACTTGGGAGTAATTTGAAAATTATTGTTCAAAATAGAAAGGAAAATTTGAGATAATTTGTTGAGACAAATTATCGCGTGTTCAAAAAAGAAGTATGTAAAACATAATAGTGAAAAAAGTCTTTTTAATCGTACTTTTTATTTTTATAGTTCAAATAGCAAGGAGTTAAGACTACATGATTTTTTCATAACTTTAAAAGCAATCAATATTAAACACTTAAAACGATTTGAATACATCATTTGGTTTTCATCATACATAATTGTGTACAGTACGTGTATTGTACTGGGGTAAAGAATAATTGAACTATCTCCAATGATGTGTAGGTATCCTATTTCTTGGTTTTAGTTTTATAAGCCAACTAAATTAATTTTGCACTATGTTTTTGTACATTCACATTATCGTATAAGAACTGAAAATTATTGTTCAACTTTATGAGAGTTGTTTCAAATGTTTCAAAAGGTTTTTGTGCTTCAATCTCCTTCATTTGCATCTTACTATAGTATTATTTCGATTTATTTGTAGGAACTCGGCCAGAGCCGTGTTAAAGGAGGGGGGGGTAGGGGACAATTTCCCCCGGGTGCCGTAGCTTTGTAAAAGTAAGGGGGCGCCTTTATTTTCGCTTAAGCTGCCTGTGGCCCCGTTAACCATTTTTGCCCCAAGGCGCTGAATTGCTTGACACGGCTCTGAGGACATCAATAAGTTGTATTGCTGTGGTGGCTGACGTCAACATCAGATGCACACAGTAAATTGTATATTAATTAGTAACTACGTACATGCTACAGTTGTTACATACTATGATAATTAATATGATAATTTTAAATTTAACTACTCCCGTTGTCATAGCTTGTCACACAACTACCTTCTCTCGTCAACTTATTGCTAAGTTTAACTTACCTTTATCGTCAAAATCGTACTAAAAATCATTGTTACAGGTACACTACAGAACACCATACCTAGGTACGTTATAATTTAGAACAGACGAAGACGATAGGGATTATATTTAACCCTTTTAATAAAGAAAAAAGTTTTAAAAAAACATTATATTATTATTATAATAAATATTATCTATATATATATAAAATATAAGATTAAACACGTATTCCGTCTCTACGGCGATTCAAAATAGTTTATTTTACTCCGTGGCATTGTTGAATCATGTGTTTGTTATTCACATTGCCATTGGTTACAAAAAAATATTATTATTATTATTTAGTTTATTCATCCCCACTACGTAATTTTCTTCTAACCCCGTAACTTTCTCGATAATTTTTCTTTCATATTATTCTTCTCCTGACAATAACAAACACAACAAAAAAAGAATTAGCCAAATCGGTTCATCCGTTCTTGAGTTAAAAATAGTGTAACTAACGCGACTTTCTTTTATATATTTATTTATTTATTTATTTATATATTTATATATATAGATATAAATACACAGACTATAACTATACAGACTAAACCCTGGAACTACTTATCAGATCTTCTTGTATATATTATATTTATGAATACAGTCAACTCGCGATATAACGAATTTCAAGGGACCGAGAAAAAAATTCGTTATATCGAAAGTTCGTTACATCGAAATTATATTATACCGCGATATTTTCAAGGGACCGGTAGTTTTATTCGTTATATCAAGATTTTCGTTATATCGATATTCGTTATATCGCGAGTTGACTGTATTAACAAAACATAATAATACAAATCAACAAACATAAAATAAATAAATTCGACCGAGATGATAAATCAGCCTGTGGTGAATTGGCTGAATCATTTGGTATATTTTCGGCCATGGTTCAAAATAATCATTCCTGATATCTCTAAGAAAAATCCCTCTAATTGGTTTAAATTTATCAAGTAGTTTTAGGTTTTCAGACATAAGTTAAGAACAGCTTATATCCCCGTTGTGTCCGTCCGTCCGATAGTTGCCGCAGTACATAAAATTAGGCACGATTGTTTGTATGATAAGATTTTATAACCGTGGTTCTATTCAAAGTAAATTCATACTAAATAGTAAAAAAAAAAAACAAAATATGAGTATTTAATATTTAATATCATAGTAGCTAATACTAAAAAAAAGGTACCAAAGTATAAAGTTTACCAAATAATTGTTTTTAAACTATACAATAAATAATTATAGCTTATTGTGGCGTTGTATTAAAATACATTTAGAAACAGAGAGTTACATTTTGTTGTGCATTTGAATAATTAATTATAGTTTTCTTTTATTTAAAAAAAAATTATCATAGCAAGTAGCAACGTATCGGTTGTAAATAGTCTATACTGATTTTATGATTTTATTTATTAATTTATATTTTTGAAATCAATGGGAACCTTATAATATTATATAAACAAAAAAATGATTTGATTTTCATGAAGCAAAACGTAATCCATGTGTGGGAACACTGTTGGCAACTCTATAGAGCACGAAAAACAAATGAAAAATAAACCACAAGGAAAATATATCAACATTTGGTGCCAATTGGTGCAAATTGGTTCAGTAGTTCACATTGAATTATTGCATTGTATTAAAATTATAGTTTAGAAAATGGGAATTTTGCACGAGTGAGGTTTTCTAATTTGCAAGGTTGTGCAAGTTAATGATTTTTTTTTAACTAAGTTAAGTTAAGTTAATATGCATCAATAAAAAAGTTAAAAGTTAAAAATTAATACACACTGAGCGGAGCGAGGTAGCTAGTGGTTTTACAATGGTGTTTATTTTATTTTATTTTTTTTATATCCTGTATACAAAATGTCTACCAGAGGGAGTGCTTGGATTTCAATATATAGAACCTTATCTTTTAGCTAATTGGATCAAGATGGTACTTTAGGATATGGTCGTTTTTCGACTGTATCAATAGTTTTTTAATGCCACGGGAAAAGCCACCGAAAAATTACGAAAAACCGATAAAAATAGGATTTTAATTTCTAACGCTTTGCTTATCACCATAGAAACGAATAAAAAATAATATTAAAAATATAATATAATATTATTAATATAATTAATATTAATAATATTAATTCAACTTAACTACATGATATAATAAATAATAACAATATAAAGTATCCAAACTGACAAACCATCTCCGCTCAGAATCGTCTTTCTTATACATTGATATTATATCATTGAATTCAAGTTTAATACAATCCATTATATAATGACCCACTTGTAACCTAACCTACAGCAGAGCGACATCCACTTAACCACTTTTTGTTAACTTTTTATGAAGATAAAAAAAAATATAATTTGCTTATATACATGCTTAATTTTTTTCCAACCCAAAACTAAATTATAATCTATAGTGTTTATACTTTATACAGTGTTTTCATATAAGTTAGATTCAAATATTATAAATTTTTAACTTTAATCAATGCGCGGTAAATATTTTTTGTCATAAAAATGAAATAGACTAAAGTAGTGAAATATAATTTAATTAAAAACAAAATAGATTAAAATAACTTACTTCTTAAAATGAAAAATTAATTCATTAATTTCACGTTAATTAAAAAAGAAATTTAGTAAGTTAAAAGTTCAGTTAATGAATAGCCAAAAGTAACTAGTTAAGTTAAAAAGTTTAAATTAAATTAACTTTTTAACTCGTTAATGCCAGCCTTGCTAATTTGTTTATATCTATTATATCTACACACACCACCCAATACCAAAATATGTATTGTCCAATGTATTGTTAATTGTTACAGATTAATCATTAATGTCTACATAAATTATTTGCAATTTATTTTCTTATAAAATTTTTTGATATTGTTTGGTGTCCATATAGGTATAATTTTTATTTTTTTGGTAATGAAAATTAAATCAGTCATCACCCTTCAAAGAATGATATAATAATATTCATCGGCGATGCCGGTGGTCATTAAATATTTTAAACTGAATCCTATGACACTGAATTACAAATTGTAACCTTTATAAATATTATTTAAATTATGACTGTGTTCTTATTTGTTTACGATCAATGACCTGCCGTTGGTTCTGTTTTATTCAATTCATAATAGTTAAGTATATTTAGAAGCCGAATTTTTGCTTCTATAAATTATAATAATATAAGTATGTATACTAAATTAGTTTTTTCAACAATATGACAACGTAGATTGACTAATACATATATTCTAATATCAGCTGTAACCATTAATATTTACAAAAAAATATTCTAATTCCGTTTTCTGAATCAAAATCTCTATGTGAGTACATTATAAAAAACAAATTTTTAAAAATCCTTTCTGAGTGTACATTTACCTAACGAAAGTACTGTCAAAATCCCAAGTCTTTACCTATTATATTTAGGCTCTACATTAATTATCTTTCAGTCAATCAGGACAAAGCTGTATATAATATATAAAGAGATTAAAGACCACGTAAATAATATTTTCACATTCGGTGCGTTTCCTCCGTTAATAAAAAGAGAAGAAAGATTACGTTAGTAATATAATAAGTGACAATTAAGATAAAGTGTTGATATGGAATTTTTACCAAATTAAAATAGTATTTTATTATTTTTTCAACCTTCTGCACTTGTTTAACTTAGAAACATGATTTATGTAAATAAAAAAAAACGTATTATTTATTTGCTATACCTACTTACATATATAATTGTTTTTGTAATAACTAATAACATTATAAGACACTCTATATTTAATATAATATTTTTTTAAAGTAAGAGCAAAATGGGTTACCAAATTTTAAAAACTGAAACTTGTTGTGGTGGAAAATATATATTTTTATACCGGTGAGTGATAGTAAACGGATTTGGCGGATATCTGAAAGGTCGATTTTGGTGGATAAGTGGAACGCCTAATGTTGGGTATACGTAATGAGCAATTTCGATGTTTTTGATTTTGTCCATGTAAAAACGTATAAAACATTATAGAACTGTGTGGTTTACAGTATTAATCAAACTTCAAAGTATTGTGTATTTTAACCTACCTATCTTAAATATAAAATATATTATACTAATTCAGGAACAGTGGACCAACCTAACCGACTAGATGCGTTATGTGCAGACCAGAGAGAAAATCAACTACATACAAGTGTATATCTATAAAATTTGATTCGTAATTTGAATGTATTGTAATATATATTATACTTTACATTTTTACGTATTGCTTTTATAAAAGTCTACAAATAATGTTTCAATAATATGTCCAGGCATAATAGAATACATTTTTTCCTCGTTCATCTACGTTTGTAAAATCATTAACTAGGAACTCAGGTTTCTAGTGTGTTATTACGTAGGTAGGTAATAGTATTAAAGAACGAAAATATTTCTCGGAGCCGATCAATACGCTTTATATATGAACCTACGTTGGTTGATTCTGATAACGTCTTCTGGGATATTATAACGAGGATGTTGGAAATTCAGCAATAAAAATAACGTATAATTAGATAGGTTTGTCGAGAACACGACTTGAATTGTTTAATAAAAAAAAATGTGATGTTATAGCATTATTGATATTCAATATGGTATTATACCATAGGTGTGTTTTTCATAATTTATAAATCATCTAAACATTTTCAGATTTAAATTTAATTATTTTATTTGGTCGGTATATTTTAATTGCATGTTAATGTAATATATATGTAGGTACATAAAAAATAATGAACTAATACTTATGTACATGGTCCAACGTCAAGACGACGATTCCTCGTCAGTTGTACGGTACCACTCGTACCTAACACAAGGTGTGTTATTATATTAATTTCATTACACAATTTTAACCTTGAACCTGCTTAAAATACAATATACGTGCAAATATTAGGTTTTACGTATTTTCAAAGGTACCTATATATCATATATCACAATAACAGGGAGTGTATAATATTAAACGTCATAATAACATAAAATATGATGTCCATATTTATTAGATAATATCTAATTATAATATTATCATATAAGTATAAGAATGTATTATCTAGCAAAGAACACTGTTAATTAGACAAACTATTTGTACGTTATGTTATATTATTAAATCTTTTATGTTATTTACATGTCTATAAAAAGACAGAAAATATAAAAAAAATGTATACAAAGAGATGGGTTTGATTATAATGTTATACAGTACGTATGATTTTTTTAGAAATTATTTTAAATAGTTTTAGATTTCAAACGGATCGACAAACGTATTGATTTTACTATAGTTATTTTCCTATTATTTTTCTTGTGTCTTTAGATGCTTATTGTAAAGAAAAAATGCTCCGATTATTCTCTTAAATGTACATTTGTTCTTGTAAATTCGATCAATTTCCTTACTTTTCTTAGGTCAGAAGAAGTATTTTCTCAGTATTTTTTTTTTTTGAATGATAGAAGTACAAAAATATAAATAGATAAAAATTAATATTCAATACGAACTTTTGTCAAAATAATTGTTTGGTAATCACGATTACCAAAAAATCAAACAGTTTCTACCCAGAATATTTTTCGTATACGATAATCGGTATATAATTGAATTCAAATTTAACATATCCATTACAATAACCGAATCAATGTTTTTTATACACTATGTTTTCGGAATGTTTCGACAAAATCATAATATTCAAAAACACAATATTTTTATAAATACCAACCTATTTAAATATAATGCCATTGAAACCATACTTAAAAATATATATACTTATACAGTTATACTTACATTAATACCTAGTGGCTAGTACCTATATATAGTTTTTATTTTCAATATATATATATCATTTATAAGTTAAAATTTGGATAAATATAAATATTATAATAACATTAATTATATAACTACATTTATTTTTATTATTTAAAGTAATAATAACGTGCTCAAATTATTTAACTATATTGTTTAAAAAAAAGTATAGTTTTAATATCATTGATAGATTAAATTTTAACGAGGTTAATATCATTGAATCATTTTTACGTATTAATATATTATATACATTTAATCAATTATTGTGATATTATACTGATATTATTATTTCATGCAGTCAATATTATAATGTTGAAACAGGACGAGGTAACATATTATATAGGAAAAAAATATATATATACTTACCAGGTATATATATATATTTTTCCAATGATGAGGGGGGGGGGGCACAACCAAGTACATATTGAACTTATACTATTGGCCCCAAAACCTCTGGAAATCTTAATTTGGGGTTGAATAAAGCTTTGATGATTGAAGTGGTAGTAGAAGTAGTGGAACAACATTTCTCTCGGGTATCTGGGTATCTCTATGGATGTGGAATGACAGAACACTTAATATTTTATAAGATTTTCATTGGACACAGTCTATAAATAAAATAGTATTTATGTAAGTTTTCAAATTGTATGTATAATATTATATTAAACAATGCATGTATAGCACAAATCCATTAACATACATATAAGTTACTAAAAAATAATAAAATCAATAAAAACAATTAAAACAAATTTTACAATTTTATAATTTTATAATTTTACCACCGATTTTAAAATTTTGGCGGAAGACTATAGTCTGTGTCACTCCACTCCACTCCACTCCACTCGTCCACGCTTCAAATACCTATGACAAAAGTTGCGGACGTGTACCCTATGGGTTTTTACATATTTTTTTAATGTTTGTAATTCGATAGGAGTAAGAACCATATGCTAACGGATTACTCAGTAGAGAAAGCATATGAAACAATGGTCTCTACAAATGAATATTTTAAGGATAACGGCATATTTGAGGAATGTTGCTTGTTTAGATATACTTCGTAGAAAAGCAATTTTTACTTAATATACGTATATAAAATAAAATATTCTACAACATACAATAAAATATTTCAATACGAAAGTTCGCGGTTTATATATTTCATAGTTTGAGGGATTTTTTTTTCATGGTTACGTAATAACATATATTTAAAAATTTTAACTGTTTTGCTGTTTTGTTTATATTTTTTTCTAAAATGTTAATAGTTTTTGAAATAGTGAGTTTAAAATACACATCGTCGCTCTGTTAGTTTGGGTGAAAACATTATTCGATATATTTCGGTCATTCGCTGCTCTTTACTGGTGAAAACTAAAAAATAATTTATGACTGTTGTACATCTGTACTCCGTATAGGTATAAGCGGAAGCGCTAATTGTATCCCGACGACAATTAATTATTACACGGTGAATACTGATTACTTATAGTGCACCACATTATATAACCGTGAATAAAATTATCATCGATTATCATAAAGTCAAAGGACTACTCACAGCACTCCTATCGTATTATTATTATTTCGTCGTTCTCGTTACACTGTGGTTAGATTTTCAACTGATATACGAAACCAATGACTGTTGGTAGTAGTGAAATTCGTTTGAAATCCAAATTCGATATTTTCGCAAACAAATATTAGACGACGACGTTCAGTTACCCTCTAACTTCGTTATGGCGGAAACAAAGAAGGTGGAAGTGGTCATCTCTGGTGTAGCCGGAGTTTTCCCCGAAAGTGACAATGTGGAAGAATTGAAAGATCTGCTTTTCAGTAAGCAGAACGGGATAACGTTAGATTCGAGACGTTGGCCATTGGGTGAGATGATTATTACGATGAATATTTATGTTTTCAAATGAGTCGTATTCTAATATGACTAGCACTGCATGTGAACCTATAGGCCTAAATTTGTTTGTACCTTTTTTTTTGTTTTTTCGTTATTGTTGTCACATTTTTTAATGCTCGTAAATTGTAATAAACTATAATTTGTACAAATTATAATCAATTGAATAAGAGGATAATTTTTATTGTTTTATGAACAAAAATGTATTTATTTGGTACCTACCTATATAATTGTATAAAAAAACACATTGTTGAAAATAAATACGAAGGATGACGAAGAGTGATAACTAGATATTATTTCCATTTTTTATCTAATTTTTTTTTCCAAGTTCAGAAAATAATATTAGAATTTACCGGTAGTTAGTTCCGTCCTATTACTATTTTAGGAGATATAGTTATAATACTATTGCTAACATGCATCTGGTTGTATTTTTAAAAACAAATTTCTTTAAATTTTTATTTTCATTGAGTACAATAACTAAATTCTTACTTTCAGACGTAACTGGTCATAAATCCTAAGTTCCTAACATTTCTATTAGAGTTTTGGTATTTCACCCAATATAATAATCAGGTGTAAAAATAAAAGTTTTTTTAAAAACCTACCTACTATAAAATAATTTAATAATATTCAAAAAAATATTTGTTAGTAGGTAAATCAAAAAATAATATCATCGTTATTTAATTTTCAAACGTTTAGATAACAGCTATTAATTACTAGAAAACATTAGAATTGGTCTATTTCCGTTATTTAGTATCTTTACAATGCCAGTTTACCATGATTCGGTGATGACCATTAGGTACTTACCAAAAATGCCGTACCTAATATTGTTAACACCGTCGATCCTGCTAGTAAACAAATGATAAAAAGGTGTGTAAGTGGATATCGCTCTGCTGTACAGTTGTAGGTTATAAGTCGGTCAATGTAACGGATGGCGTTAAATTTTATTTAAAGATATAATATCATTGTATCTATAAGAAAAACGATTCTGAGCGAAGACGGTCAGACAGCCTATGATATTACTTAAGTATATTTTATGATGTTATTGTGAAAAAGTAATTTATATATAATCTATTTCCGTGGAACCTTGTATACATTTTCGACTAAAAAGTAATTGCTAAATTTTAAAATTGATAAATTTTGTCAGAAATCGAACTTTGAAGTTTAAATGCTTATAAAAGAAATGTTGTCTATGTATTTTTAATATTTTTAAACTGCTATTGTAATAATATACCATGAGCCTTGTATTCAATTTTCACGCTTTTTGGCCAAACAATAACAATTTTAATGATATTAATAGAAAAAAAAAAATAAAAAAAATTGAAAATTGATATTATCCTTAAACAGCTCAATACATAAGTCGAAACATAGTCAAAATATTTTCATACAAGGGTACACACAAAAAGCAACGGTTTCAATTAGTGTATCTTATTATTAATGATAGCATATTTTAACTTATACCTGCTTAGTCCATTAACCAATGTTTTAGAAAGTAAAAATAAAAAAAACTATGATACCTACCAATTAAATCGATAACTTTGGTATTCACATTATATTTTTAGGCTTCTTCAACGATATATTTTTAAATATCGATATCGTTTTATTTTGTACGCTATTGAAAAAAAAGTTATCGATATTGTCGAAGAAGCCTAATATTTTATATTTATTTATCTATGATTATAAAATATTATACAATAAATAAAACACAGAATCTAAGTATCACAAATATAAATATTTAATATAATATAAAACTATTTATTATATAGATACTTACATTTATACATTTATAATATAAATTATACTGTAGTAGGTATATAGGTATTGAGTATTGACAATAGTAAAATAGTCCTTATAGGTATACTTATATTATATTGTTATTATTATTATTGTGACAAAGTAAATAAATTTGAACTGTACAGTTAAAATAAATTAAGCATATTTAATATATATATGTAAATAGTAGATATGACAAAATGTATTAAATTAATATCTAATAGTCTAAATAAGAAAATATTGTTCACCGAACATTTAAATATTTTTTATTGGTTTTGTTTTCAGACGAGTATGGTGTAACGTCTGGAGTAGGCAAAGTGAAGTCTATTAATCGATTTGACAACGTTTTCTTCAACATGCACGGAAAACTTTGTGAGAGTTCAGAGACCGTAATTAAGTTAAATTTGGAGAGATCCGTGGAAGCTATTATCGATGCAGGTGAACATTGCGCTATTACGTTTTAATACAATATAGTCTACATATACCTAGTCCATATAAATATCTTAAATTTATAGATTTTTGGTACCTAATAAAGAGACATACGCATTGGAAGTATATTCGTTTTTTACGATATATTGTTATTTATTTCAGCCATATTAAGATTGAACAGTTTATTTATTTTTAGCTACATACTACAACTAATTATTGACACATTTTCGTGATTTAGAGAATTTTGTCAACATTTGAACTTTAAACGCGTATCAAAAAAAAAATTATCTTTATCTTTATTCAATATTTTAAATTACTATAAGAAAAACTAATATGCGATCTTGTTTTGGATTTTCAATAGTTTTGACCGAGCCTATAAATAGCAAATAATTATTAATTAGTCAAGTTAAAGTACAATTCAACTAATAATAATTAATATTAGAATATTTTTAATTTATACGGTCCATATTATGTGAATTTCAACAAAATAACAAAAATCAATTGATGATAAATCGTTATTATCATTATTAATATAATCGTGTATATATTTATATTTATATCTCACAAAACATATACATAATTATATTTACAGCAAACTTAATTTGTGGCCTTGGATAGCGCGGTGGTTTTCTCAGTCACAACAACTGTTTTAATCAAGCATCAGCCGGTGTCACTAGTTCCCGGATGGGTGACCACCCGAGTTTAAGTGACAAATTCTCACCACACATATACGTGTTCCAAACCAACCCAGGCCCGCTAAAAATGCTAATGCCCATAGTTGCTGGAATTAAAATAAAAAAATTAAAAAAAAATTTGAGGAATTTTCTGTACATTATCAAGCCTAAGTGTTAAAATAAAAAATGTTAAGAATTTGGAATAATTACAAAATTACATAATTTCAAAATAATTTAAATATTTCCAAGATTTTGACCAATATATTGTAAACATTTGAAATTTAAGCCCGTTAAAAAAAATTTGACAAAACATGTTTTATCGCTGAAAGATAACCTTAGGTTAAATTATTCAAATTGTATAGGTATTTAGTATTTACAAATAAACAGTTTTTCATGCATAATTAAAAGAAAAAAAACTTAAAAGTTAATCATTTTAATTTCAATAAAAATAGCGCAAGGACTTCCAAAATATTTTAAAATGTTATCATATATTTTATAGAAAATACTAATACAAATAGTTCGTGAAAAAATCAAATATTTACAGTCATTCACTATAAGATTACAAAATAGTTTCAAGAAAAAATTCCCCCTTTTCCTTAACTTCTGATTTTACAATGATAAGTGTGTTTTTTTTGTGCTAAAGACACTTTACCACCAGAAATTACTGTCAACATTAATGACTGAAGCATTTTTATTGTTCCAAAATATTGTGGTACACTAATATGTACACAATAAAAAAAAATAATACTCATCGCTTGTCTCTGAATCTATAATCAATTCTCATTTAGTCTTGAATATTTTTGGATAAACCTAGTAACTGACGGAATTTTTATTTCATAATATATACAATGATGAATTATTGTCAATATAAATACCAAACGCCACAGTGTCCCCTTCTCATAACTCCAAAATATTAGTGCGCATTTAGTATAAAATCGATAGCAGACAATTATTAAAATACAATATAATAATAAATATAATTGATAATTATTAATATGTATAATATATTGTTATAGTCTATAAAATTATGAAAGATATTATATTGTTTATAGAAACTAATATTTTACGTTATTAAAATTGTTTCTTAATCCATTTTTTCAGGTATCAATCCGGGAGATTTATACGATACTAACACGGCAGTATTCACATGTTCTTCGGGTAGTGAAACCGATACAATAGCTATGTTTGACGAAGCGAAATTAGGATTTGCCATAGTTGGTCACAACAAGGCCATGCAGGCCAACAGACTTTCATACGTTTTAAATTTGAACGGTAAGTATTCTATTTTGTTTTACGATTTTGTGCAAACCATTTATACAGCTTAACGAGTGATTATTTATAATACTCATCGTGTTATCAAACCGGTCTATTACGTTTGAAAAATACTATGTCTTGTCGATAATGGGAATACGTTTGGGTCAAGAATCATTAAAATGATTTACTGTCTCATATATAGGACCTAGTTTCACGATATTTTCGTCGTTCACTGGTGGCGTGGATGCAATAGTGATGGCTAAACACATGATCGAAAAAGGCCACATCAGAACTGCGATAATTGGAGGTTGCAATCTAGTGCAAAGACCCAATTTATCACTTCAGTTGAAAGGTTTGGGTGTATTAAACGACGGAATAGAGACGCGGTCGTTTAGCGAAGATGGTGAGTTCTATATTTTTAGACATTATACGGGTTAACTCTGTTGGTTATCGAGTTAATGACTCGACGTAGTTTATAATATTAAGATTTGATAGCAATTGTTTTTTTTCTTTATTTTTTTCCCTAGCGAATGGTTTCAACAGGTCTGAATCGTGCGTGGCCATATTACTACAAAATTCGTTGGACGCAAAACGGTCATATGGCACGATAATGAGTGCAAAAATGGAACAGTACGGAGATCTCAGAGGAGTATTTACCAATTACTCTACTGATCGTTACAAACAAATAGTAATGGAGGCATACGCAGAAGCTGGAGTAGATCCCGCTAATGTGGCATATATCGAAGCTGACGGATGTGCAATCAAGGTATTATTTTTATAATTTTTTTTTATCATATCTCACAAACTGATATAATATATATATATTTTTTTAATTTTAGAATGTCGATGCAATGGAGTTAGACATAATAAAAGATATATTTTGTCCTCCCCATCGAAAAGAACCCTTGAAGATCGGTTCGGTAAAAAGCAATTTGGGACACACCGATGCTTCAGCTGGTCTTGTATCGATAGTGAAATCAATCATCGCAATGGACACCGGTTTTATACCTCCCAATATAAATTATACCTCGCCAAATAGTGCATCAGATGCTCTTACATCTGGAAAAGTGCAGGTAGTTAAATTTAATTGAATGCACTTTTATTAGTAGTTAGGTAATACCTACCCAATAGATCACACGAAAATATAATAATTTGTCATCAAAACTTTGTTTTAATAAAATAAGCGATTCTGAGTGACAAAAAAATTACAAATCAGATCTTATTTTATTCTTTTGCACGCTTGTTTAAAATTTATTTTTACCATGCTATCATGTTACCTATTCTTTCAGATTGTCACAGAAAAGACTCCGTTAAATGGTGATATCATAGGATTAAATATTTTCGGTAGAACAGGGAATTATGGTCATATTATTATGAAAAAGTATAACAAACAAAAAAAGAGAATATATGCAAAAGACGAAATGTTCGATGACGATTTACCGAGGTTAATTCTTGTTTCTGGACGTAGTGATGCTGGGGTCAGGAAAACAATAAACACGGTATGTTTTAATTAGATATTTAAATTTTATGTGATGTACTTGATACTAATGTCACATAATTTTTTTGTTTTTGTTTATAGATCGAAAGTTATAATGTCGATGAAGAATACACATCGTTGCTGCATAAAGTGTACTCCAAAAACATCAGTGCACATTTCAATAGAAGTTTCTTCATCATTCCCACACCGGGCCCGTGGAGAGAAAAAGACGTTTTCGTAAGCTTACACGAACTCAAAATCATTTTTTTTTTGTATTTACTTAATATTTATGTCAACATGTGTTCGTTAGTCAATCACAAATGAAAAACCTCCCGTGTGGTTCGTGTTCTCCGGTATGGGATCACAATGGTTTGGTATGGGTGCGCAGCTGTTACGAATACCAATTTTTGCCAAAGCGATCGAAAAGTGTGACAGGATTCTGCGGCCGTTAGGCATCGATATAGTGAATATTATGACGAGCCTGGATTCGACGTTGTTTGACAACATCATGAACTCGTTCGTCGGTATAACAGCGATTCAGGTATGTAAACGATGAAAAATATTCCAAAAACCTATTTACCTGGCAAAAAACTAATATATTTTTGAAAAAAACTGAGTAACGTTATTTATCCTTAAATAGTTAAACTGTATTTTGTAAGTACATTTAATCATATTATTAAAATTTTACGGATTTTTCTCCAGTTTATTGAGATTTGACATAATTCTTAACAAATACACACGATTCTCACGTATTTATACGCTCTATTATCAGTACTCATTCCCAAGTATATTTAGTCAATATCGATTTGGCTAGTACATTCGATAATGTAAACCTTCGTGTTGTTATTTTAGTTTTTAAATCAGGTATAATTGACCTCTTATTTCATGGCTCGAGTCATTCATATAAAATTGGAAGCAATGGATCAAAATCTATAGAACCGCATCTAATATTGTCTCAAGTGTTAACATTAATATGTCTAATATGTCTAGGGCTGAAAAAAATTTTATTTTCCAATCTGTTTCATTCCATATTTCTATAACTGCCACTCACTATGATGATTATAAACCTCTTCGCCAATCTATGTATTTAGCTAATTTGGACCCATTCTTTTTTCATATACTTTTGTTATTTATTACATAATTGTCTTGTTCTTAATTTCTATTACACTATTAGTAACTATTAACTTATCTTATTACTTTATATTGTATTTAGTCGCCAGCCTGTAAGTTGATAATTAATATGCATTCTTTTGTAATTTTTATCTATTACGTTAAATAAATAAATATGTTGTACATTTCTTGAGGTATTTAAATTATCCATTCAAAAACGCGTTTTAGAATACTACGGTGGCGTCGTTGGTCGTCTTGGACCGATAAATCAACACTTGTGCTTATTACAATATAATACAATATAATAATTAATATTGTACCAAGCGCATGTTGGTTTTTATTATAGATTGGTCTGGTGGATATCCTGAGGGTGTTGGACATCGAACCGGATGGTATGATCGGACATTCCGTCGGTGAGTTGGGCTGCGCTTACGCCGACGGTTGTTTCACTGCTGAAGAGACGATAATGGCTGCGTACGCCCGGGGTCGGGCCTCCGTGGACACAAAACTTCCAAAGGGAATGATGGCAGCTGTAGGTCTAGGTTATAAGGACATCAAGGATCGATTACCACATGACATTGATGTAGCGTGCCACAACTCGTCGGAGAGCTGCACGATATCCGGGCCCACCACAAGCATCGCGGAGTTCGTTGAGAAGCTGAAGTCGGAAAATGTTTTCGCTAGGATGGTCAACGCTTCGAACATCTCGTTTCACAGCCGGTATATACAGCCAGCGGCTCCAGCTCTACTTAGTTATCTAACTAAAGTGTGTTATATTTTTTATATAATATATAATATGTTTCGCCCAAAGTGTCGCTATTCGAGACTCGATTGATACGGGTTTTAATGGGCTTTCAGAACATACCGAATCCAAAACAGAGATCGTCTCGATGGCTCAGTACATCTATACCAGAGTCGGAATGGAATTCAGATTTGGCTCGTTACTGTTCGGCAGAATATCATACCAATAATCTACTGAGTCCCGTGCTGTTTGAGGAAACGTGTGTGCACATACCGAGCAATGCCGTCGTCATTGAGATCGCACCACATGGTCTTCTCCAGGCCATACTCAAAAGATCATTGAGCAAATTGGTCCACATCCCGTTGTCTCAAAAAGTATTTGGAGACTCCGTGAGATTTTTGTTGATGGCTATCGGAAAGTAAGTGAACATAAATCTTTACGATTCAAATCACTTATTTCATCACGATTTTAAACAGTTGGTTTTAAATCGTCATTGATATTACAATATATAACAATATGATATTGACACTTATTATAGCTGGACAATTTCTTCAGTTTTTCTATTACTACAAAGTACAATACCAAATAGTTTTAAATGAGAAGCCGGGTGATATATACCTATCTATCTATATTTATGATTAATGGCTTCAACAAAGTTGTTTAAATATTTTTTATATATATTTTTTTAATGATAATATTTATTTATTGTAGTACAGTTCAACGTTTATAAGTACGATAATAGTATAGAACACATATAAAAAAACCTAATGTCTTAATTAACACAATAATTATTAATGGAAATGATAACAAAAACTTCTTATGTTAACATTTCAGTTTTTTTTTAGACATCTACTAATCCAGAGTAGTGATTAAAAAATGTAATTTTCTTTTAGGATGTATTGCAATGGATTGAATCCAAATATTGAAATGTTGTATAACCCTATTAGTTATCCAGTGGCTAGTGGTACTCCACCATTGCATACGTTGTGTTCATGGAATCACGAAGAAGTATGGTCAACCATCGACGTGACAATACTGGTTAGTATACTGTACAACGATATAAAAACATATTTTATTATTTTATAAATAAAAAAAACATATCAGATTCATCATCGGAATTATAAAAATTATAGATAAAAAAGAATAAAGGCGAAAGGCTTATTTCACTGTCGCCTTCTACAAACAGTTCAATCGAAGAATATGAAATATACGGCCGCCACGTTCTTCCACTCTCAGCACTATTGGTATATATTAAAAAAAACATAATTTAAAGCTACATATAATAGTAAGAAGTATCAATACTCCCTAGTCCCTACAAACTAAAATATAATATTAACATTTAACCTCAATATGTCGTCATTGTGCTCTAAATATTATGACGAAACAATCACTTATGCCATATACGTTTTCTTTAGTTTTACACTTGGGAATCGTTCAATCAATTACGTGAAGCACCCGACATGACCTTACCCGTAGTCTTTCAAGATGTTCATTATCATCAACACGTCGTGATAAACAAAATCCGTAAGTAATGTGTTGTAATTTAGCCTTTAGCGTTGGGCGCCAACGTCATGATTAGGTATAACGTTAATCGTTATACACAGTGTTCTAAACTTGAAATATTTTACTTAACATTTGTAATTGAAATATTTCAATAAAATTATGAAAAATATTTTTTTTCTTTTAAACGCATTTGGTTAGAAATGATTATAAATGATTATTGATTACACACAGAAAACATCGATATTGAATGACATATCAACCAAGGTTTACGAATTACTATGTTAACGATTAAAAATCAATTATAAATGTTATTATGTTATTGGTTAATTTATCAAGTATTAATTGGAACTCTTCGATATAATAAACCAACTTTTAAAAATATTCTCTTGCTGTATAACTTCATGACTATAAACTTTTAGGTGCACCTAACACACATTTTTTTTTTAATTTTAATTTTTCAAATAAATTAATTATTTTATAACATTTTGAAGCCCTCGACATTACAAATATTGATTGAAATCTTTGAACGTAATTGAATTGAAAAACGATAAACGAGTTATTAATAAGTATAAAGTAGGTTACGAAAAATAAAATACTACAAAACAATACATTTTAATGGTTTACAAAATCTATAAAATATCATTAAACAAAAAATAACGCAAAATGAAATAATTAAAACAATTTAATATACTATATATATCATTAAAAATAAAAACAATTTTTACCATTTATATTGGTTTCGTGGAAATAATTTTCGACGCGATTTATTTTTACCTTAGCGAAAAATCTAAGCATTATACATTTATGTCCCTGGTCATTACGGCATTATCAATTAATTATTATTGTTACATTGTTTGATATTTTTGTATTTTATTTGGTACACATAAATTTAAATTACACCCTGACCCTCGTGGCCTCACAACATAATATGCCACCTATCACGCAGTAGACTTTTATTAAGAGGACGTTAACCCGGATGTTTTTTCTACCTTACTAGGCACTCGTTACCTAGAAAATTGTACATGAAGAAAAATCCATTTTACTCTATTATTAGCGTGTTAATCTTCTATCGAATTCGAAGGCAAAATATTATCAAGGGTAGCAGCGCACCTATAGATGTATTCTAGATATTTTAACTGTAAAGCAAGTTATGAGCATTAAAAAAAAAATGTTATTTTAAAAATGCTAATAACTTAGTTCAAAATTAAAATATCAAAAAACAACTTAAAATAAGTAAATGTAAAAATGCAAAATGTTTTAATTTTAAAAACGTTAAGTACAAAAGTTATATAAAGTTTTATTATAAAAACGTATAACGAAATTCTTTTCAAATGAAACCCCTGGTTTAGCGTAGTAAATGGTATTGAATTAGAAACTAAGTCGAATTAAACAATGATAAATCGATTTCGATCATCCGCTCGGTGACTATTTAATACCTATAGTGTTTAGTGAGTATTTGATTAGGTAACGTTTGTTCCTGAATTCCAAATACATTATGTCACGCATATCTCTTATTTAAGTTTTCTGGTGGTGGTTTTGTTTTAGAATCCGGTGATTTGTGTACGGCAATACAGAGTGGAACAGGGCGCTTTGAACTGTGCTTAAACAATACAATTGTGTTGTCTGGATACATATTTGTATTCGACCAACCTAAGTCGAACAAAAATACAAAAGCAGTGAACGGGGAAAGCGTCGGCGGAAAATCTATTGTGTCGCTGAGTCACGACGACGTCTACTCAAGCCTCGAACAGTTCGGCTACAATGTCGGTGACGTTTTCAAAACGATTCGGCACGCGGATATCTACGAAGACAGTATGCACAAAATAGACATAATATTGTATAGTATTACCATGTACCCCGCCACCAAAGCTTGAGACCGATATTAATTATAACTTTAATGATTTCAATTTAAGTTTCTCTAACAGTTATTTTTTCTTTTCTTTTTTTTCGATTTGAATTCTGAAGTTGTTGGTTTCGGTTACAGCGCAGTATTAAAAAACACTTAACTTGTATTTAGGTTGTTTAAACTGAAACCTTTTACATTGTTAAACGGGATCTTAATATTTCTTGACTATCAATCCTATGTATACCTACGGATATTCTTACAACTCACACGATTGGCACACAACAAATACGATTTGACGATTTATTTTAAATGCATCCCGCAGGATTGGAAGCAGATGTATCGTGGGATAACAATTGGATACACTATTTGGACGCTATGCTGCAGCTGGCGACACTGCATCATGTGGAGAAACGTGGAGAGCTCGTCGTCCCGATCTCGTTCCAAGAGATATGCATCGACCCATCCACGCTGTTGGAAAGTTCGGCACCGATAGGTAAAATTTACAGTGAATTTTGCAAGATCTAGTTATTAAATACGTATAGCTGTGTTCGAAATATCATAGCCAAGTAGGTAGGTAGGTGTACTATAATTATTGTTTTACAGATTGCACAATGGATAGGAGGTACTAAATCCACATAATATTATATTCTCTAATCTATTTTCTATTAAAAATATGAGTTGAAGCCGTCACGATTCTGAGCAGAGAAAGTCTGTCAGCCTATTCTTCTGACAAATTTAAACTTTAAATAGTTCAAAAAGAGTCAAAATAGTTTGAAAATTGTGCCATGTCTGGAAAATGCGCATATAAATATTTAATGAACATTTCACGGGTCTACGATTATTCGTTTTCAAAATACAATAATATATCAAAAATCGATAAATGATTTACCACTGAATACCAAATATCGTAAAAGTTATAAGTTGAAAAACTCATAAAAAATAATGTTCCGTTTAAGTACACTTTTTATTTTGTTGTTGATGGATAAACTTATGTGAAATCTTTCATCAACATTTTTGATCTTAGGTATAATGATAAAATCTTTTATGAATTTCTAACTGAAAAAATTATTTGAACATTTTCGATATTTTGATGATTTTTGTCAACATTTTTAACTTTAAATGCATATAAAAAATAATTGTGTCTATGCATTTCTGATATTTTTGAACTCACATTAATTAAACTTATAAGAAACCATGTATTATATGTTCAAGTTTTGTAACTAAGTGAAAAAGTTATTATTAAAAATATTTTCAAATTTCTAAAAATGTCCCAATGCTACAAAAGGCTGAAAAAAATGAGAGTATTTCGAAATTGTTACCATTCATTGAAAATTTTAGTATAAGTGATATATAATGGTGAACATTTCAAAGGTCTGCAGTTATTGGTTTTTGAGTTAGGTACATTCAAAAAATTATAGTCATTTTTTTCAATTATTATTGATTTGCATAAAAAATAAAAATTACCACTCTATTCACTTTTTTTTTTTGTTTTTCTTGACGCTTTCTAAGCTTAAAAGCTTAATTGTAAGTTTCCATCTTTACCTCCCAAAAGTACCAACTAGATTCATTTTTCCATCAGGAAAAATGCTGATTTTGAAAAATCTGTGCATTTTTACTATTCAAAATTTGTATTAATTGTATTAAATTAGTTTGTTAATTCAGTTATTTTTAAATGTTTATGCAGATTTGACTGCGCAGTACAATGTATTTACCAACAAAGTGACTTGTGGAGGCGTCAAGATTTCTCTACCCTGTTTCGAAGTATTGCCATTGGATCCGTTAGTGAAGACCACATTCCAGCTTAGAGAACAGAGTTTGATCGATTTGTCCAATCCCAGTACCAAAGTGAGCTATATCACCGATGTCATATTAATATTTTAATTCAGGGATGGATTAAGGGGGAAGTAAAGTAGGTATATTTCTACGGTCTAAGAAAAATGTACCATTTATACCGGTATATTATTATTATCACTGCATTAATTATTTAATTATTTTGTTTCGATAATTACATTTCAAAAATCACGGACAATTTTGACTGCAATAAATAAACCAAATAACATTAACAAAATATTTTAATTTAATAAAATATGTATTCGTTAAAATATGTAGGTCAACCATTTTATTGCGTACAACACTTTTAAGTAATTGTGTAAAACATGACAGTAATGTGGCCTTAGTGTGAATGTGCCTATGGCTCTTAATCCTACTCTGGTGAAAATGAAAACATAAAATACATCAAACTTACATTGCTAACACATTAATCAAATTTATTCGCAGAATCCCATAGATTTTATTGACACGTGTATGGATATAGTTCTTGAATTCAGACAGAGTGACGATTTTGAAAATGTTTTCATGTATCCCGTGTGTGACGTTCAAGACACCGAGATGGAAAATTACTCCGATCACGTTTTAAAAACCAAAGTACAGTGTTTACACTTTAGTGTGATTTTAGCAAACACATTTGTTTTGGTAATTATTAAATAATTAAATATTGATTTTTAGGGTTACGATGTGATGATGATAAAAGACGATGGTAAGTCTGGACAACTAAACAGGGGATCAGACAATTCGCAGTACGTCGCATTGACAAGACACACAAGATTGTCGCATGCTATGTTATTGATGAAAAGTAAAATTCGTGTTCACTTGATCGTATTTTCAAACAGTCCTTTGTCCGACAGTGGTGATTATACAGTAGTGCTGCAACAGAAATTCGGTGATAACTATTTGGCTTTACTTAAAAAGGTATCACTTGAACGTATTTTATGATAAAAATATTTGCGCCTACACAATGTAAAAATAATATACATGTATGATGGATCGAAGAAAGTTCAAATATAGTGTTTGTGCTGATGCTAAGGCAATAATATTAACTAGTGCTGACCCTGTTTTAGCTTCCACTTATCTTTAAAATCGTTTTTCTCAAATGAAGGATTGGCACAGAAAATGGCAGTTTAAAATTAACCAAGCCAAATTAATTCGTACAACTTTCACCCTTAAACAAGCCCGGCTTTATCTCTATATAACATTCAAATTTCTTCATCACTAACGATCAAGTATCTAGGGATAACACTCGACCACAGTCTAACCATGGCACACCATGTTAAAACTAAAAGACTGCAACTAAATTTCCGGCTACGCATGCTTAAAACTCCTCGCACTAACAATAAATACACCAACCTAAACATTAAACTACTCTAGACTCTAGTTACTATTCATACTAAAACTTATATCAATTGATGACTATCAGTTATGGAACAATTCCAAAAACTCAAAACCTAAAAAAAATACGGACGTTTTAAAATATATTACCTTAAGAAAAATAACTAACTCTCCGCCATGGCGCCATACATATCAAATCATACCCTTATACTGATCTCCAACAAAAAACCGTTCAAGAAGATGCAAAATGCTCTTATAAGCGTTTTCACAATCGTCTGATAGCTCACACAAATCAATTAATCAAGGATTTATCATCCTACGAAATTTCTGGAAATCCTCCAAGACGCTTAAAAAATAAATGGCGCAGATACATCTTTAAAAATTAAATAATAACTATACCTACCTAGTTCAATTAATTCATCAAAAATTTCAACAGGAAGCGTCACTACTGGGTGGTTCCTTCTAACAAGTCTTTAAATGTTACTGTAAAATAGCACATTCTTATTGTACCCCAGGATACAGATTGTACATCTATTTTTTTTTTTAAAAAAACATTGTGTTCATTATATTGAATAGCATCATTTTTTACAGGTTTCAAAAATCGATAGTGATGCTATAATACAAAGATTGACTTCAGAAAATATAAACTGCTGCGATCAATTTCAGGATTTATTAACTAATTTGAAATCGTTAAATAAAACCATTTATTTAGTGTCTAAGATTCAACCGGTAGATGGAATAATATCGTTGGTGAAAAAAACGAATAAAATAAAAAATATTCGGTAAGGAAATTATAATCTGTGCTCAATTAAGTAAACTATATACAAAAATATTGGTGTTTTAGGTTTTTCTTCGTGCTGGATAATGCTGCTCCTGGATTTAGTACCATTAATCCATTTTATTCAAAACAAATAGCCAAAGACTTATTAGTTAACGTCTACCAAAATGGTCGATGGGTTACGTATAAGGAAATCAAATTCATAAATGTTATAAATACCCAAACATCGATGAAAAAGACACTTCTCGCTAACTTATCTAATACATCGTAAGTTTTTTCATTGCATGTAACTTAATCATTAAGTCTTAATGTTGATAATAATTATTTAACAATTCTTTATTGATTGCACTTATATAATATAGATATTTAATGTACCTATATATTTTTTCAACGAAAAATGTTGATGCCACAATTATATTCTATGCCTATTGTTATTCCCAGACAGCATTTTGTAATAATAATATTATAATAGTATTATAATAACGTTATACTAATATTATTCGTTATTATAATGTTATAATAATATTATTAAACAGAAAATTGCTGTCTGGGTTTAAATTAACTAAACATGTAAATTAATTATCTATAATAGAATACCTAGTATAACTTTCTAAGTATATTTGAATGCCAATATTTATCAGTACTGTCTGTCATATAAAAAAACTTACTAGTTATCTATGTCTTTATTATAATCGAGTAATAAAAAAAACTAAATACAAAATACATATTAGAGTAGATTTATTTTGAAGAACGTATTAAAATTGTTAAATTATGTTTTCATCCATCATATGTATAAGATTAATTAAATGAAAAATTGTATTTGATTACAGTCATAATATTAATTTATACTTACCGCTATCACGTGTAAGTGTGTGACCCCTATTACAAACCTTTGTTTGATAAGTACACACTTCAGCAGTTAAAAATATCTATTTTATCATGATAGTCATCACATGAGTTGTTTTATTTTATACTATAAATTTGGTATTACATTATTAAACAACGATCTTTATTATAATGTTAATATGTCTTTTTTGGATTTTAGGTTGAAAAACGTTTCTGTAAAGTATATCGGTCTGAATCCTCAAGACACGATTGTAGATACGCGATACAACAATGTCGAGTACGACGAGCTAGGCCCTATTGAGTACTCCGGTCTGGCGTCTGATGGGTCTTTGAAGATGGGAGTTGCGCCATTTATACCGACAGTTTCTGATATCACTGCTGATCCTATTCTATCTTGGGCAGTCCCTAAAAACATGTCCCTCGAAGAAGCATCGACAATTCCGGTGCCATATTCAATGGTAAACATAATGTTTATTCACAGTGAAATTGTTATTATAATAATATTATATACAATTATTATTATTATTATTATTATTATTATCATTATTATCATTATATAATTTGTTGTGCATTTTATCTCGATACATTACAGGCGTATTACATGTTGATCGTAATTAGTGGGATAACCAAAGAAAATTCAGTACTAGTACATTCTGGATTAACTGCTGTAGGCCGGGCTGCCATAGACATATGTCTGGAAAAAAAATGTAAAATTTATGTCACCGTATCCGATTCTAAACAAATGGAACTGTTAAAACAGAGATTCCCATTGGTACGTACCTATACGCTGCAGAGCGTCGTAAGATTAAAAAAGCACGTACAGTTTTGATAAACTACGTATGAATTATAGCTTCCACATTCAAACGTAATAATTTACGAAAAAGAGAATTTCGAAATTAAATTCCTCATGGCGAACCATAAGATGGACGTAATCATAAACTGTCTAGAAGGAGACGATTTTTACGCTACTTTTCGAGTAATTGCAGATCATGGAAAGTTTTTCCAACTGACCAAAAGCGACATGAAAAAGAAATATAAAATGGGTAAGTACAGCAATATTATAATATAATAGTATTCAAACGTTTCTATGGATGTTAAATTTAACTATAATGTGTTACCTTTGTATGTCTTAAAAGGTACGTTAAAATTTCTTAAATGTATATCGTTCTTCTCTATCGGCATGGACAGAATAATGGCAGAATGCGAAGAAACAAAACAGGTCATTCAAAAATTGATTGAACAAGGTTTAAATAACGGTACGATCAAACCCTTTAATCGACATGTACTGACCGGAGCGTGCACGGGAACTCAAGCTCTGGAGACCCTCGAGTGAGAATACGATAATTGATTGATAATATTATTATATTTACGTTGCAATATTCGTAAATTCTTATTCGTTTGACGTCGCTACGTGTTGTAGGAACTTGACTCGAGAAAACGAATTTAAACGTGTCGTAATATCCACGTCGAAAGCCATCGATGTCGGAAACGCAATAAACCAATTCCAATGTTTCCCAGATAAAGTGTATTTCGTTATCGGTAAAACCAAATCCATCATCGATAGCACCAAGTAGTTTTATACCTATATGTACCAAATTTATGTTTATAGGAAACGCATGTGACGATTGGTTGTGTCTGGTGGAATGGTTGGCGCAAAGAGGTGCGTTGAAAGTAGTCGTGGGCTTGGAAACATATTCACTGACGCCGACAGTTTCACGGAAGTTCAACATCTTCCTTGATCGTTATAAGGGTATCACCGTGCAATTAGTGTCACAGTCATTATTGGACACCGAACAATCGGCTCACGATTTGTTGAAAAGTTCGACAGCAACGTATCCATTGGCTGCGGTATTCTTCGTGAGCGGTGTAAGTCATCGGCATTCGAGTTTTAAGTTTTAAAAAAAAGTTGTCCAATTTGCATGCCATTTCTTTAACGGATCTGTCAGAATGTCATGGCCCATGGTCCATGGATGATGAATATGCACAATATAACATTACCTATTCATATATTATGTATACCATAGTTTTACTTGTCATAATATTTTGGTTATCTTGTGGACTTAACTTGAAAAAAGTAGGTATTTTAAAATAGCGAATTATGGTTTTATTATTTTCTAAACGACGAGTACGTAATATGTAATGAATGTATATTGACATAAAAAGCCTATGATGCCCACGACATTGATTTTTGGACGGAACATTTTAACGGATAGCGTGCTATTTGGACACTTTTTATTTATACATTTTTGACATGTGATTCAAACGCACAAACCGTACGTCTCTAACCAATTATTTCCCCCAGACCACCTTGAGGTTTAATAATATGTTGTCTGACCGTTAATATTTCAAAGGTGAAAGAAAAAATGATCGAAAACATGCAATTCGCGATGGGTCAAATCGTCACAAAACACAATCAAAAAACACTGTTCACGTGCTTATTCTGCGGTGGGGCAAAAACGTGCGATCAATTAAAGTCAACTGGCGTCAACGCTCTGTGCTTGTCGTGGGGCCAAAACGGTGACAAACCTAAGCTCAGCAAAATCATACCCATACTGGAGAATTTAATTCTGAAATCCGACGCTCTCACCAATGCCGTAGTCGTGTGCTCGGAACACGAGGCTGACAAATGGACACGTATGACAATAATATTTATTTATTCGTATAGCATTACCCAACGGACCGCAGTCCCAAATTACAGATAGCTTAAAGATAATATTAAATATACACAACAAATACAAATTAACACAGAGAAAACCATATTAATTATTATGGTAAACATAAAAAAAGGAGAATAACATCGACTCAGAAACTATGGATTTTAAGATTGACTTCGCTAATAATATTATATCAGTATACTGTCGACTAAACTTCCAATAAACATTAATCAGCTTAGTCTTGTATATTTAATATACTATGATACATCATATTATCCTATCATGAGATGTAGACGCCATAGTACGTATGGTATAATCTTTTGTTCGTTGTTTTCACTTTATATTATTATTCGTTGTTTATTCTATAACCATGCGGTAGTGCACTGTAGGGAGACGGAGTGGCCGAGTGGACTACGCCATCGGTCCTAACGCGCACCGTCGCCGGTTCGAATCCCAGTCATGAGCAGCATCGCTCTCTGGGCAGGTAACTGTTTAGACTTTAGACGGCGAGACCGCCCTCCTCCAACCGGGCATGGCAGAAACCTCTGGGTGCCCAATTAGAAATTCTGCCAAATAGGTGTCCGGACTAGGCCTTCCGGCGTACTCCCGGACATAGCGCCATACGCAGAAAAAAAAATGCACTGTAGACAACAGAGTACATCGTACACGTTTATGAACTTATAGATTTTAGTACCTAGGTTATAAATGACCGTTGTATAAGTACATACATTTACCTGTATATTTTTCGATTTAAGATTCTAAAGTGCTGCGGTACGACCATAACAACATGTTCTTACCGAGCACCATCGGCGAGCTGGAACATAACTCAAAGTACATCGTTGTCGGTAATCCAGACTTCGTGGAAGTGGCTACCAAGAGCGTGTTGTACGCTGACGCCAAAGGAGCGTATCCCGTATTCGTTATGCCAGGATTCCAACCCAACTGCATGACAAACCTATACAACAACCTGGGCTACCCGACGTTCGAGGCCCGATATCCGTCCAAATTCGAATCAGTCAATAGTGTAGCCAGCGCCCTCGTAAAAGTGAGATTCTATTGTCTACGTAAAGTCCCGTAAAAATAAATAAACATCCCTGGCTTGATTAACTCTGAAAAAATATCTCATGTACAATATTGAATATAATAAATTATATTATCACGTTACATTTCTACTAGAAAAAGTCATGAATCAGAGAAAAATTCGTAAATTTTACTTGCAAGTTGGAAAGCCATTTTACACTAAACCTGAAAATAAACGTATTATATAATAATAGTAGGTATCATCAAACTGATTTGGAACTATTGCATACAATACAATATCCAATATTTTAGTAATTCAACATTGTCAAAATATTGCCCTTCTTTCCATTGTCGAATAGACGAATACACGTATGGTATATATTTATTACTCATGAGTCACGTATTATGCATAGTTTACTTTTATATACACATTTTGTATTATACACATAAATAAAACTTGTCTGGTGATGTACATAAGATATTTTTTTTTTGAAGATACTTTGACTGGTAACCTTGGTTTACTACCTTACCTTGTTATGATGATGACATGATGTGTTTTTCAGAAACTCAGACAAATAACCGAACACCGCGCAGTTACTCTGATCGGAGAGTCTTGGGGGGGTGCAGTTGCTCTAGTAATGGCTCAAATATTGGAAACTGAAGGCATTTTGGTATCACTGTCGCTGCTGAACGGAGTACCAAGCACTCTTCTTAGTTGGACCAAAAAAAATCTCCTTCTTGACGACAGCATAAACGCGTCGCTGCTTTCGAGATACTTGTCGATCGACTGTGAGGTACGAGCCTGATCTACCATCGACCCAATTTACTTCATAAGATTTGAAAATAGTTTATATTTATCTTATTTTTTTTTTAACGAGATACAGATGGCCAAAAAATTTTCATCTCAACACGAATGGGACACGAACATTATCCAGCTACTTCGATCAAACAATATCACAGCAACTCGTGACGTGAGTAGGTCGTTAAACATGATACAAACACAACTCAACACACTGTTTAACCTGGAACCACTATCCAATAAGCTATTATCGATACCCCAAGTATTCGTATCCAACGAGCTGTCCGACACGACTATGGACGCCTTAAACAAAGTGAGTCACTTTAATATTATGATTGAGACATGGAACATATTAATAATAATATGTTCTATGACCGAGATAATAGAGATTACGTTGTTCATTGCCGGGCGTTATTATTTATATCTTACATCTAATGTTACAAGTTATAGTTGTATTTTTGTAATTTTTATTTTTTTTTCTATAGTTTTGCATCAATCAGCCTGTTATTCACATTGTCGCCGAATCAAATTATAGGAATATGTTGAAAGACACAAATGTTATTAAAACGATCAATGAAAACGTAGCGTTTGATTACCCCCACAGTTCGAAGTTATCTTTGGACGATAAATACAGTCAGCACTATTATAATACCGAAGTTCCATTAGTGTGTTAACTAACATTTTATTTTTCAAATAACAATTGTCAATTATTTGTCAGTTTATTTTGGTAAATACGCATAATATACTATTTAATATTGTTTATTTATTATCGAAATAAAGTATTTCGTATTTTAAAGTCCGTTGATTTTTTTTTTTTTAATTCTTGTTTATTTTTTCTCGAAATAGACATAAAAATAGCTATTTAAAAATATTAATGATACTTAGGCATGATTTTTTTATAAGCATTTGAAACTCAAATGCTGACAAAATTCGTCTAATTATGTAATATTTTATATTTAATGTAGTTAAAAAGGTAAAAATGTTCAATTTTTATATTTAAGATAATATAAAAATATACGATTCCTCGTGATTAAATATAGTTTATACTGAAACTAAAAACTCTAAAATGTATTATATGCTTGATTTATTATTTTGACATTTTAATATCAACTTTGGACAAAATTCGATATTTAAACATAGAATAATTATGGTATTAGTTATTTTGTTGTAATTTCAAAAATGATCGTGAAGTCTTGACATTTTTAAGTATATTATCACACTTTAATCTTCCACCATAATTTCATTTAGATTAATATCTGTGTAAATTAACTAAAGCTAGTCTAAAATTCTAGCTGATAGCAACTTAACTACAGTTAATATTTTTCCTAAAACTACTTTATACTAACCTAGGTATACACACACAAAAAGTGATCGGCTGCCATGGCACTTCGCCGTTAATAACTTAATGCACGATACAATTGAACGGAATATTATTTTGACATTTTATGGTAAGTTCTCGATCTCTAATCTATATGCACGAAGACTGATAGTGACCAATATTCACATGGTCATTTTACGTTTAATAAAACCTATTGGTCTTTGCGATCAATCATTGGTTGGTGGTTGCGATCGATTGGCGATCCGACTTAAAGTATTTTGTTGAATTGTTTTTTGTCTTCGTTTAAAATTCAAAACTTACAATAAATTATTTGTTTTCTCTCTCTGACCGACGTGTAACAGGAAATTGTTAGTTATTATTTAGTAATGAATTATAAGTATAGATACATATGTGAAATATTATTATGATTTTAAAATAAAAATCTATATATGAAATAATCTATCATCGATTCACAAACTTTTACGAATACTGCACCCTTAGGAAAAAGTTGCGTGTATCGTGAAACACCAATGTCTGTGAAACGATATATTACAGCAATATTATTCTATAGTAGGTAACTATTATTTAGGTAATATTTTTTTTTCCATGTATGATATAAAATAATTTTCTCAATATTCACATACATCTAGCGGAACCCTTGAGATTGTCCTACAAAACCCTCAGGTTCTACAAAACACACGTTGGAAATCACTCTTCTTGATAATAATCAATATTTTTACCTTAAAGTTTGCGAATTGAAATTAATTATAATATCAAAACTAAGAATAAAAAGTGGGTAAGTCGATGTCACTCTGGTGTGCAGTAGGTTAAAAGTTGGTCACTGTAATGGATGGTGTTAAATTCGAATTCAATGATTTAATAATATTATCATTGTATAAAAAACGGTCAGTCTGTCAATGATATTACTAAGTATATTTTATGATATTATTGTGAATAAAGTAATTTTTATATAACCTGTTTACGTGGAACCTTGCTTTAAATTTTCAATCCTTAGCTACAAAAGTTGAAAATTTTATAAATTTTTAACTACAAAATAATTATTAAATTTTATGTTTGATATATTTTGTCAAAACTAGAACTTTAAATGTTTATTTTGCGTGAAAAATCCCGTTTTTCCTTAATTTTTACTTTTGTTTTTCACGGCGCTTTTGACCCCACAAGTACAAACTAGATTCCCCTTCCTATCAGAAAAGAAGAAAATCTAAGCTATTTTTACTCTCCTAAAAGGTGATGACAGACACAAAAATTAAAATTAAAATTAAAAAAAAAAACACACTTAATTTTAAAATCAATACATTTATCGCTCCACTCAGAATCTAAAAAATGGATCTGATAAACACAAATTTGTTATGTTCCAAGTGGGTCATAGAGACAACACAAATAGGTAGTGCACCGACATATTCTACATAATAATAGTAAAAGTAATAGGTACACATCGTCATTGAGTCTGTAGAGCACTGTAATAGTGTATATACAATCTGTTTTAAATTTTAATTCAATGATAAATCATTGTTACAAAAAATGCTAAGCTAAAATATCGTTAGCGTTTATTGTATTATAGTAAATGTTTATAAAAATTGTATTATAAATTGATACCAAATAACATATCCTAGAAGTAACAAAAATATTAATTAATTAATAAATTATAATAAAGTTAATTTTAAAAAATGGGGAAAGTAGATAACCATGCATGCAAATTACCTATACAAACTGCATTTGCTGAAAATGTCAAGTATCTACTCTACGTCTATTTGTTTTTGAGTTACAACAAAATAAGACAATATATATTTTGTCAAAAACTGGTGCAAGTTTTTCCTTCACTTTTTATTCTATTTTTTCTGATTATTTTAAAAATTACTTGGAATTTTATGTTCTGATTCCTTAAAGTACCAACTAGATCTAATTTTCTCGAAGTCAAAGTTGAAGTTTAATGTATTATAAGCCCATTGTAAAATCATATACAAATAAGATTACATAAGAATATGTAATAAGAGCAAGGACAATACTTTGACTGTAATTAGTAAGTTCAATTAAAATTAAAAATAAAACATGTTACATTGTTAATGTTTTTTTGAATAGGTAATTGCTTTTATATGTTACTAATATTGCTAGACAAATGAGATTAATAGAAATATAGAACTTATTCAATTTTCAACAACAACAGTATACATTAACTTATTAAAGGTTAATTATTAAATTATCATCGAATCAAGATCTAGATTTTAATGTAGTATTTTAAAGTATTTGATAACATTGTGCCTATTTCCAAAAAATCTGGTTTTATATCAAATGTTTAAGATAATTTGAAATTTAAATTATATTTGTCTTACAAAATGGAATGAGAACTCTGTTCAAAAAATCACTTACGTTTTCATTTTAAGAAAATTTATAAATTCCAAATTCTTGGACAACTGTTGGATTTGATAATTTATTGTTTTTAAATTCGATAAAATGTTTCCTATCAATTTTTTCAAAACATGAAATGAAATCATTTATACTGTATACAACATTTCTACCAGAAGGATTGCTTCGATTCCAACATAAAGTACCTTATCTTGTAGCAAATTGGGTCAAGATGGTATTTTAAATAGGCAATTTTTCGGTTTTCTGAATAGTTATTTAATGTCACGTGTAAAACCACCGAAAAATTACGAAAAAAAACGCT
>NC_042494.1:3665714-3668655 GCF_005508785.2 Acyrthosiphon pisum
TGCTCTGGGTTACTAATAAGTATGTCTATGATTAATGATTATAAACCTATGTAAATATTTTTAAAAGTTCTTATTTTATTTCATCATTGGTATAGTTAGGGTAACCAAATAAAGTATTGTAAAAAATAAACATAATCATAAATAAACATAAAAAAGGTGGGTAAGTGGATGTCGCTCTGCTGTACAGTAAGTTACAAGTGGGTCACTGTAATGGATGGTGTTAAATTTGAATTCAATGATATCATATTATCATTGTAAACGAAAAACGATTCTGAGCGGAGACGGTTTGTCATCGTATGGCATTACTATACTTAAGTATATTTGATGATATTATTGTGAACAAAGTAGTTTATATAATGTATAACCTATTTACGTGGAACCTTGTTTTAAATTTTCAATCCTTAGCTATAAAAGTTGAACATTTTATAAATTTTTAACTACAAAATAATTATTAAATTTTAAATTTGATAAATTTTGTCGAAATTCAAACTTTAAATGCTTATAAAAAAAAATTGTGCCTATGTATTTTTAATATTTTTCAACTGCTGTTGTAACAATATACCAAGAACCTTGCATTAAATTTTCACACTTTTTTACCCAACAAATAAAACTTTATTGATATTTATAGAAAAAAAAACTAAAAAATTGAAAACTTACAATGTCCGTAAACAGCTCAAAAAGAGTCAAATTATTTTCAACATTTATGATGTATAATAAATGAAAATATTAACTTTCAGTAAAATTTTCAAATATCTACAGTCATTTGTTTTTTAATTACAAATTACAATTAAATAAGAAAATCGTCACATGAGAAATCGAGCTAATATCAAATGTTGTAAAAATATGAATTTCAAATGCTCATAAAAAATTAATTTGACTTTTTTGTAGACATTTTTTTTTTGATAAAGATAGACAATATTATGAGGATTCTTGTATTACATTTTCAAATCTTAGATTTAAAAAGAAAAATTTTTACGAATTCTTAACTAAAAATAATTTGTTTATTTCCGTGATTTTTACATATTTTGTCAATTTTTGAACTTTAAATGCTAATAAAAAAAAACTGTGACTCAGGATTTTTAATATTTTCAAATATCACTGTAACAATATAGTAGGAGCCTTGAATTAAATTTTCAAGTATTTTTACTCAACAAATAAAGTTTTATTGACATTCATAGAAAATAATATTGGAAACTGAATACGTTCCTAAACAGTTCAAAACAAATCAAAATATTTTGAAAATTTTATCATGTATAGAAAATGGAAATATAAACAACCTGCAGTGAAAATTTCATGTATCTACGGCAGCGGTTCCCAAACTTCTAGGATCACGGAACCCTTAGGAAATAGTTTGTGTTTTGTGGAACCCTAATCTCTTTACTTCCAACTCAACCCCATTTTTTCTAAAAAAAAAACAGTACTACAAAAATATTTTAATGATATTGTTAATGATTATTGTTTATTACAATGAGTTAAAAAACAATTTTCAATGAAATTGTTATTTATTTAAATAACAAACATTTATTATTTAATTATCACAAATATTTATTTTTAAAAAATTATAATTAATTATATTTTAAAATATACATACTATATAAGAGGAAAAACCAGCCTCACAACGGTAGGTTGTTACAAATGATAATAGAGTAAAAATAGCTTTTTCAACTAGAGATGGGTACTCTTCCTTAAGTTCAATCCAAAATTCGTTTAAAGATCCACATTCAAATTTCTGTTTTAAATATGACATGCTTTTAATTTCAATTAACTGCTCATATTCGAGCATGGATAACATTGCAGGTTTTTTTTGGTTCATAAAAGGATTTAAGATTTTGTATCCAATCAACGTCATTATTAGGATTTAGGAACAGGAAAATACTGAGACAATGATTTTTCGAGGTTTTCCAAATGTTCGATAACAATTTTTTTAATATTAGTTGTTAGTTGCAATTCGTTTTCCTTTAAAAAATCCATCAAGAGAGGAAAGCATTCAAAATTATTCTTATTTACGCATGCAATCCAAAAGTTAAGTTTGTTTCTAAATGCTATATTTTTGTCTCTGACCACGAATGTTGTTATTGTTTTTCCTTGCAAAGACTTGTTAACTTCATTCAGTTTACTGAATATGTCTGCGAGATAAGCTAATTTTATAAGCCATTGATCATCATGTAATAACTCGAAATAATTCATAGATATAGATAGATTTTGTCCCGAAAAAAAATCTTTAAATCATCGCGCAGTTCAAACAACCTACTTAGAACCTTTCCTCTTGAAAGCCATCTGACTTCAGTGTAAAGAAGAAGTGAATAATGCTGACTACCCATTTCTTCACATACTTTTTTAAAAAGTCTAGACTGGAGTGGACGAATCTTAATATAGTTTACAATACATACAGCTTCATTAAGAACTTGTTTTAACTCCAATGGCATTTTCTTACTAACAAGAGCGTGGCGATGTAAAACGCAATGACTACTGTGACATTTTGGTGCGACATTTTTTTATTCTTGTCACGGTTCCTTTAATTTTTCCAACCATAGCTGCAGCTCCATCACTACATACATCGATACATTTAACCCAATCAACCTGATGTTTATTCATATAACTATCGATGACTTTAAAAATTTCTTCACCTGTGGTATTTGTGTCCAAAAGAGTACAAAGCAATAAATCTTCTTCGATAGATGTTTCAAAAATATACCTCACGAAAACAAGCAGTATTGAAAGTCCAGCAACGTAGATTCTACGGTCATTTGTTTTAAAGTTACACCAAAAACCAAAATCAATTTTATCGAAAACAGATTTTGCGTAAAAATGCCCGTTTTTCCTTAATTTTTCTTTTGTTTTTCACGGCGCTTATGAAAACTACTGGAAAAATTTTACCTTTGACCACCCAGAGTACCAACTAGATTTACTCTCCTATCAAAAAAGATACCGTTGAAGAAAA
>NC_042494.1:3668755-3669456 GCF_005508785.2 Acyrthosiphon pisum
AAAAATGGGAATTTAATTTCTAACGCTTTGTTTATCCCCATAGAAAGGAATAAAAAATTATAATATTATAATATTAATTCTATTTACACGATAAAATAAATAATAACAATATAAAATATTCAGACTGACAAACTGTCTCCGCTCAGAATCGTTTTTCTTATACAATGATATTATATCATTGAATTCAAATCTAATACAATACATTATCTCGTACAATTACCCACTTGTAATCTACTGTACAGCAGAGCAACATCCACTTAGCTCCTTTTTTTTCGTATCTGTCATCATGGTTTGGGGCAATAAGTTTCTTCAACAGTATCTTCTTCGATGGGAAAGGGAATCTAGTTGGTGCACATGGGCGCCCGCAGGAAATTCATCAGGGAGGGGCATAATGAAATCAAACACAAAAAAATACATTAAAAAAAGTTTATTCCTTGTAAACTACAAAATGTGTTAAAATTATATAAAATCCAACACCAAAAAGAACATTAAAAAATATATTCCTTACAACCTAAAAAATATGTTAGAATTATATGCTATTTATTCGTTATTAAATAAAAACTGAAGTCTTCGTGGTTGTTCTATTGCAAACCTTGTTATTAATTGTTCAATTAATTTATCTTTTCTTATATCAACTCTTTCACGATGGACACTTAACATACATAGGCCATTTAATCGGTCTTCACCCGTCGTAGACCGAA
>NC_042494.1:3669506-3684205 GCF_005508785.2 Acyrthosiphon pisum
CAATATATGAATGGACACATTTGTATTACACAATTACACATTCCTTTCTAATTAGCAAAGGTCCTCCCCTATATCACGCAATATAGGTACGTCAAACATACATCACAATTAAAATATCTTTGAAGAATATTCAAGATACGCATCGACACGCACAACACTTAATCTCCCACGCAATATAAAAGATTAAAAGAAGCCATAAACCTCGAAAATCATCACGTTTATTTCTAAATGTGATTTACCAAATACACTTTAATATTGTAAACAATAGCCATAATCATACATCAAGCTATATTTATTACTAATTCGGCATGTTAAATATCTGTAGTATAATGCCGTTGGCTAATAAGTTATTAGCTTAGCTGTTGCGAAGCCAGCATATTCTTAAATAAAAAAATAAAAAAAATACCTATTTATAGCTAATAAACGAACCGAGACATACGAATAACGATATCTACGAATCGGATTAGAAATTTACCCACGGCTAAATACACCGACATAAAAACCACGTATAATATTAATAAAATATTATATATATACAGGGTAATTCTTTAAATATGCTCACTCTATTCTTATGTTTAAATTACGCATACTAAGATTCTGATTTTTAATTTTGAAATACACGTCTTGAAGACCATATTTTTGAAATGGTAGATGACATTTTTTGTACCAATTAACAATGATCCTGCGACAATAGTCATTTTTATTTTTCAAATAAGAATCCCCCTTTCAACTTTTAATTATTTTTGATAGGTTAGGTTAGGAATTTTAATTTCTAAATCAAAATTCAAATCAGTAGTTTTTGAGTTATTATATATTTGTGTACTAAGGATAGGTACTAATAATATATATGCCATATAATATATATAATATAAAATATTAGTATCTATCTGTTCTGCCCGACGTTGTCCAGGCTAAGGATTTGCATTTTTAATAAATATATATGTACAAAATGCATTTACCATATTTCTTCTAATTTATTATAATATAGCTGATCCCGCACAATTCGTTGCCCGTAAAAAATGTCAATTCTTATGAAAATTGATAAATTGTGATTGTTCAAGTCCTTTTGGATGAAACTCGCTGCAGTAAGTTCAACTCAGCCAACCCGGTAGGAAATCCGACTACGTTAGATCGCGGACAATGTGTGGCAGCATATCTAGTAGGCATTGTGAGGAAATTCAATTTTATGCATGCTTGATCTACCCGACTAACCGATGGCAACCGTTTATAAACAAAAATGTCCATCGTAAATCTCAAAATCCCCATTTGAGAACTTCCCCGGGTTGGACCTACTGGGTCCGACTGTGAAACTAAATCATCCAGGGAACCACTCAAACATAATACACACACAAAAAATTTCATCAAAATCGGTTCAGCCCTTTGGAAATGCATAAAGAACATACAGACAAACATTAATTTTTATATATATAGATATTATTGTTATTATTATTTATTTATGATCACCCAATTATTTTTTTCAAAACAAATTATACATTAAAACATTCCCTGTGACTCAACTGATATGTTAGTGAAATCTGTATTAAAATTCATCGAGTACTTTTTGAGATATGAGCGTACATAAAAAAAAGGAGCTGATTAATAAAAACAAAAAAAGAACATAATTGAAGTTTTAAAAGGGATCCCTAATTTTTTCTAGTAATAAATATGCCCTATGTTACTCAGGAATAATGTAATATTCTAATGGTGAAAGAATTTTTGAAATCGGTTCAGTAATTTTTGAGTTTATTCATTACATTATTACAAACGTACAAATCTTTCTCCTTTATTATATTAATTATTATAAGGTAAAGTATAGATTACTATATCCATCAATATAAATAATTTGTTAAAATGATCTAAGTACCACTATAGTAAATACTACATCTAAATATATAATATAACATATATTTTTATTTTTATGAAATAATTTTTAAGGATTATTATCCTTATAGTACTTATAAAAATTTTAAAGGTAACTCAAAAACTATTATAGTTTTGAATTCAAAATTATCTAAAAAATCATCTACTAAATAATTTTCAGTAAAAAAGTGGGTTCTCATTTAAATATTAGAAGTTTGTATCAACACAGGACACTCCTTGAATTGGCACTAAAAATATCAGGAATTTTAAAATATGGTCTTTATAAAGGTTACTTTTAGGTCTTTATAGGTATACTTAAAATTTCTAAACACCAGTATTTGAATAAATCTATTATTAAAGAGAAAAATGGGAGGGAGCATGTTTAAAAAATCACCAGTATATTATATATGTAGCATTATAATAATATATTAGAGGCCGCCATCCCCCACCCGCGGAAATGGTAGATACCTATAGGTGTCCCCTTGAAAATTCTGTTAAACTAAAAAACACACGTGTTAACAAAAACCCACAGTATCCTCCCCCAGTTAAAACCACCCAATGGCCTAAGTTGCCACGGGTTAATTAATAAAAAATAATATATTTATAGTAGGTATCTAAGAGAATCAGAGTGAGAGAATGTGGTTTTTACTTAAAAAACTATTAAATATTATGAACAATAGCCAATCGCAAGTTGTAAAATATATTACTAATTTTTCATGTGAAATACCTATAAGTCATACAACGTTGGCTAATAACCTTAACCGCCGAGTAGCCTGTTTGCTTGATTACAAAAAAATTTACAAATTTACTGGTATGTAGCTTGGTAGCTAGATACTTATAACCTGCAACGACACAAGATATACCGGAACCGCGTGTATTATACGAGTCGGCGGTGTTACAAGTTTCCTCGCGGCTAAAATACATCGATACAAAAAAAACGGGTAATTTTAATAACATTTGTATGATAATGAATACGTATATTATAATATATATATATATATATATAGCCCATAACATCATAATATATATATATAGCCCATAATATTATAATATATATTATTACATTACGTGAGTCACATAATACTATGTCTCTTGCAAAAAAATCCGCACCGAGTTACGGTCACACAGCACCCGCGGCGGCGGTGTAAAATTCGCCAACTCCGCGGCCGCAGAAGCAGTTGTAACTGGTAGACGTCGTGGCGGGTGTGGTGACCGCGGGCGGGCGGGCGGCCGAAAGTCTACCGGACACGATGGCGCGCGCGGCGTCCGCTCGCGATGACCGTCAAACGGTGCAACGGTCGCGGGTACTTTCGCCACCGCCCGCCGACGGAGCGTCCCTGATCTACGCGCGGTCACTCCGCGGAGAGCAAATTATGAACGTATAAATAATAATAATATAATACCTAATAATATATGATATAATGTAATATAATAACGAGTACGTGCGATATCGTTAAAATCGCGGCGACCGCGTGTGGGTGCGGCGGCCCCGCGCGAGTCGTTTTTTGCACGTTGTCCGCGATCGCATTTCGGCCGGTCGGGAGGTTTTTTTATTATCTCGCCGTCGTGTAATAATAATAATAATTCGTTATTTATTTCCGCCCGCCCGCCCACCCGGTGCAAGTGTGTATAACGAGCACCGGTGTGTGGTAAAAAAAAAAAAAAAAAAATCGCGCGCAACATTCGCCAATTACCGGCGGGCGGGCGGCGGCGGCTATGTAATTACACACACACATCGGTCGTTTTTTTCGCGGTAAACGACGCGGCGGCGACGTTTAGCATTGACCCCGTCGCGCAGTGGTCGTCGTACCCTATGCGCCGGAAACACGTCGACTTCACGGCCGCCACCGCCGCCGCCGTCGTTATTTTTGTAATTTTTGCGTTTGTATAATAACGTGATTATATTACTATTATTATACTTATCGTCGTACCGCGGAGAGGTGTTGTTCGATACTACCAGGAGCGGATTTAGGTATCTCTGTGTGATGGCCTTAAAGTGAAATATATTTTGGGGCCCCCAAATAAATGAACAGGACAATGCAAATATGTATTTTTTTGTCATGCATTAATATAAGATTCGATATTTTCCATTTATTGAATTTGCTTAATAATAAATCGTAACGACCATCAAATTGGGTAGGTAATATCATTGATAATGAATACTATTTGTGCAGTGGGCGATCTATAGTACCTATTCATAATCAATAATAATATCACTAATATGACGTATGTCATAATATGGAGTTTCGTTATAAAAATTTCCTAAACATTATAACATTTAGTGTGACTTAGGTTAATAATGAAAATAATAATGTTAAAGGTATCTATAATGATTAAAATTAAATGTCTTAAAGTTTTCTTGATTTTATATTTTCAGCGTCAAACGACACAAAAAAAAACCCTTTCTTATACCTAGATTCTAGAACATCGCCCGTTTATTTGAAATTGAATGGTTACTTTATGCGGTTCATCCTTTGTACGGTCGAATTTTAAAAATTCGAAACGAGGACACTTTGTAGATTGTATACTATAACACATGTATTATATAATAAACTATATTATATAATATAGCATAAATTACTTGTAATATAAACATGTCAAATTTAGTCATGAAAACTTATATTTTCATAAACACTTTATACAATTTTAAGTTTTATACAATTTAAACTAAATTAAAACCAAAACTTGTCAAAGATGGTTTTGAGTTTTTGAATTATATATAATTATATATTTACCATACTATATAATATTATGTCATGAATTGTTTTTGTTCTTAACACTTTTATCTGAAAATTGTACTTTATAAAATTGTTTATATTACTTTATTGGTATCCTATAATATGTTTGATTGTATGTATATTATAATAATACAAGCTAGGTGTCCGTGTTCTGAAATATATATTTTTACCCAACTGTACAAATTGTTCACGTTTCGCATTAACGTAACAGCTTGAACCATTAGAACGCGCTTATTACATACGTTACAATAATTTTAAAAATATACAACAATTTCTATATTATTATTATTTATAACTTAGTTTCAGTAGTTTAAGTTTCATAAATCATAATATTATATAATACCTATATTTTATCATAAATATGTTTATGGTCTCTGATTTTTTGTGATATTTTTGTTGCCATGGTTTCTTATTGATAAAAATATACTTATGATTCATAGAATCGAGACGTTCCTTGTAGAGGAAAAATATCAAATAGCGTGGTACAGTTAGTTTTGAATATGTGTGCATTTAAATTAAATACATTTGTATGTATTTACCGTTAAATAATCAAATAATCATACAAAACTGTTGGGGCTCCTGGGCTGCACGCCTGCACCCATGCAGCCTTCCCCCGAGTTCGGTCAGGGCCAAGTCGAGCATTCGATATAATCTCGAAGGGTTGTTAACATTTTGGGCTGATAGGAGAAATTAGCCGCAAACCGTGTTATGGTGACAAACTATATAATAGTACCTTTACTGTCAACAAATGTGATAAGGTCATTATTATTTATCAATGTTAAAATTTGGTCAATATAGGCTTGGGCTACTATAGCAAATCACGGGCTGGTAGAAAAACATTTCTCGAAGGGCCGAGACTACTCAATCCGGCCCTGAGTCCGACCCTGGATACAATAAATGTTCGTATCTGCAGCCTGCAGGTACACACGATGTTATTAAATTATAAAAATAATATATTTATCAGAAATAATGCACATCAGCTGCTAAATATAATATTATTATTTTATTAACCGGCGGCGGAGCGATCGTTTCTTACAATATAACATATTAAGTAATAATATTCTCGTATATTCTCTCGCGCGAGGGGTTTCGCGTACGCCACCGGCCGCCGATCACCTTGACAAGGACGCTGCAGTCGTGCAGCACTCGCGGACATCTCGTGGAATAATGTAATATTTTATTATTATGATTTATTAAATTCCACGTTTTTCGTAGATTATATTATAGTGTTTATAATCATCGTCTCGCGTAATCCGTCCCGTTCATATCGTCGTCGTCGTCGTTCAATAATAATGTATTACACATATTATTATTATTGCAGCACTATATACGGATTGTTATTAGAATATTGTTATTACACTTATTATATTATAATATGCATTATAATGCGCATTAAATTACACCGCCGCCGACGCAGAGTAAATAATATAGCCGTACGTAATAGTAATCGGTCGTCACCGTTAATTATTATTTATTATATAATATAATATTATTAGTAGTATTATTATACCCATATGATGAATGCTGGCGTGGCGTATGGTTATACTGCTGCTAAAGCCTCCACCGCCCCCGCCACGCAAACACCACCTTGTAAACGTTGTAGGGGGGTTCGAAGGGGTACTCGGCGTGCTCGCATGACCTACAAAAACTTATAATAATGAGCGCACAAATAGACTAGGGCAATTAACGATAATTGCAATGTGATTATATAGAGACAGTTATAAGGTATATGGATAATGGAAAAAAAAGTAAATAATAATAATCTGTCTGTATAGTTATTACTCAGTTAGGTATTAGTTATTAATTATTATGTCCGCGGTTGCAGTTGTAACACGTCTGCAATTGTATAGAGACATTACAGTCCAACGCAAAACGTAAGATACGACAGCAATTTTATCCTGGATTTCATGACATTGTTTGATTTTGTGTTTTTTATAAACGATATAAATTTATGTTTTGAAATACTATACTTGTATAAGAGGTAGGTACCTACATAAAACATCACTATAATTGTCACACAAATACCGATGCATCATCGTACGAATTTATGATTTTATCATTGTTCATGATCATGAATAATTCAAGGGAGTTTTACTGGACAGGAAAAAATATTTTTACTCAATTTATGCATTAGGTGATAAATACTAAACGAATGACATAATAATATACATAATGACATTTGAACATAATATTACATTATGTCTTATAAATAACCGGGAAATGGAGACATACGTGGATATTTTTTGGTTTTAATCGTATTTCAGTGCCTCAGTGATAACGTTTGATGTGTTCGTCCGCAGAATAATTATACTATTTGTACTCATAACCCAATATTAGCAATTTAACTAGGTATATAGGTCCTAGCTAGGGCTAAAAGGCTTACAAAGTTATAATATATCTTATATGGCAATAAGGAGCACAAAGTATTAATTAGTGTATTATAGTACGTACTACATATTATTATTAATTATTATTACCATTATTACCTATAAATTATTATAATATGCACCTAACTAACGTCTAACTGAATATAATTAAGCTTCGCACGTGTGTTAAATTATTTTTGAGGACACCACAGTGTGAATTAAATTAAATCCTGGGAAGTCACTCTGCTGAATAGTGTTTTAGATGTCAAGTGTACCTCGTCATTGAGTACGTCAAATTTAGTCTGTAGAGTATGTGTTTAAATGTATAAATCCCATGATACATAATTAAATACAAAAAACGGTTCTGAGCGGAGACTGAGTATTAGACTTTTTTTTCTAATGATATTTATAATTTATTTATATGCGATGACTATTCGTAATATATTTTTCTATTAGTAGGAGAGTATCTATCTTGGACTAATTTTTGCCAAAAACATAGCACCTATTATATTATGTTATATTCTTAATAATTATAATATTATTATATCATATTCATATATTATATATATATATTATTATTCAATGACCTATTATTGAAGAGGTCCACTCAAAATTCACTATACAGCAGAGTGACTTTTCGGGTATTTTGTCTTTTTTTTTGTATATTTGATTAAAATTATATTATAATTATTATGTAACTTATTTTGTTGTTACTCAAAAATATTATTCGTGGAGACTTGAAATTTATACTTATATTATTTAAATTTACTATACACAATGACATTTAAAAAATATTTAACTATATTACCTATTTAAACCACAAACCGAGACATAATACCGTTGGCATTGCCATGGGCGCCCGCAGGAAATTCATCAGGGAGGGGCATAATGAAATCAAACACAAAAAAATACATTAAAAAAAGTTTATTCCTTAAAAACTACAAAATGTGTTAAAATTATATAAAATCCAACACCAAAAAGAACATTAAAAAATATATTCCTTACAACCTAAAAAATATGTTAGAATTATATGCTATTTATTCGTTATTAAATAAAAACTGAAGGCTTCGTGGTTGTTCTATTGCAAACCTTGTTATTAATTGTTCAATTAATTTATCTTTTCTTATATCAACTCTTTCACGATGGACACTTAACATACATTGGCCATTTAATCGGTCTTCACCCGTCGTAGACCGAAGCCAAGTCTTAACCCTTCGTAAAGTGCTAAATGACCTTTCGGCTGCACAACTTGTAGCTGACAAAGACAGAAAAATTTCTAATGCAATTGTAATGCCAGGGAAAAATATTTTGCTATGTTCTAGTAAATCTATTATGTCCATACTTTGGCAGTCTTTTTTTTGCCATAAACTATACCAACTTTCACTTTCAGCTAACAGATTTTCAATTTTATAAAAATTATAATTATTAGTTATGCTGTCAATGTACTCTTGTTTTTTCGTTTTTATAAATAATGCTGGATGAAGGTGTTGTAGTGAAAAAGCAACACTATTACTTTTTTCAAATCTTTCTGGTGGTCCGTGTTTCTCAGTAGATGGCGCGTTGAGAAATAATTTCATTTTACAATTATTTCAATAATTCCCAATGTGATATTGTACATTCGATTTATTTTTACTTATCTCCGTTATCTGACAGACGTCGTGTGCGTATGTGTACGTGGTGCGTCGGTTGTCATAAGTGGTTTACACACTAAGCGATTAATATCAATTCGCAGAATTTAAACGTATTTAATTTTGCGCGATTAATGTAATACGCATTATTACGATCAACAACCCCACACGGCACACACTAAAGTAAAAATATCGATGAAATGTTAATAAAATAAAAGTTAAAATGTTCAACATTCTATTTGAATTCCAGGGGGGGGGGGGCAAATGTCCCGTCTTGCCACCCCCTCCGGGCGCCCATGTTGGTGCATTCGGAATATCAAATTTTAAAAATTTCCAATAGTTTTCAAAAGCGACGAGAAAAACAATATAAGAATTAAGGAGAAAAAGGAATTTTTACGCAAAATTGGTTTCCCACAAAATCGATTTCGGTTTTGGTGTAACTCTAAAACAAAATATATCTGTTTGTTGTTTATATCTGCATTTTCTATACACAATAAAATGTTCAAAATATTTTGATTTGGAACAATTTCAGTTTCCAATTTTATTAGTTTTTTTTTTCAATGAAGTATATTTCATTTCAGTATATTTTAATTTTAAAGCGAGTTATGTGTTTTTGTATGTAACTAGATCATTGAGGTGTATGTATATCAACATGTATAGTAAATCATTTACATGTTGTGCAGGAAGTGTGATCACTGGATGGTTTCTTCCCTCACCCTTGTCATGCTAAAACTTATCCTAGCACATATTCTTATTATGCCTTTGTGCATAGATTGTATATTATCTAATAAAAATTAAAAAAAAAAAATTTACATGTTAACCTTTGTGCATCATTTTTAATGAAACTAATTTAATGAATGGATCCACAAATATTTTGTTCCCAAATTATAATGATCGGGGTATTATTCATTGGAATAAATAATACAACGAAAATCCCGAAATTAGTAGTCAGTGTGATTTCGGTCGAGTTGTTAAAAGCTGCAGATAACGGGTCAACTATAAATCTAAACTCAGGTAATAATTTGATATATTATTGCAGTTTCATTGCATAGTGTTCATCATTTTTTATTTCTATGATGGCAGAATCTTAGCCGCAAAACATTTCATTTATTATAATTCTATTTTTCTTTTCTTATTTTGGTAATACTATCGTAGGTATAAAAATTAAGTGTTAAATATGTACGGTTCTATTCAAAATTCATAATTATTTTTTTTTAATATTTTATGCGTGTACTGGCACAAAAAAAATTGAGCATATTTACAATTCTGTAAAAATATTTTTTAGAGACCAAAAGTTACTCTGTTAAACTTTGAAACTTTTGAACTTTAAATGCTTATAAAAAAAAACTGTGACTAAGGATTTAAAATTTTTTTTTTATCCACGGCCCACCGGGGGGGGGGGGGGTCTATCACCATATCCTTGTGCTTAAATCACACAACACCATACAACACGTTCTTGTATTATAATATAATATCCGTAATGTCGCGTTCATTCGAAGTGCATTGTGAACTTCGTTGCAAAGTTTAAAAATTATTAGTTACTACCATTGTTGATTAAAACAAAAATTGTAATAATTACACAATATATGTTTTTTACTTATTCGTAAGCACCTATACAGCTATACGTATTGTCCTACATGACTATAGCCTATATTGATTTATTTACAGAATAAACTGAATAGGATAATCTGTACTATTATTGAGCTGAGCGAGGCGAAGCTCTCATACGTGGGATAACCGTTTACTAAACGGCATACTTCTTTGCAACGGATTAACTGATCTCGATCAAACTTGGCACGGTGATAGTGTGAATATCGCTGAGTGCCCACAAGTGGTTTTGATCGATGTCCTAATCTACCATCGATGAATAATCACCGAAAAACTAAATTTTTATAGCTTAATTTTGTTTCCGTAGAAACATAGATCCGCCATAAATCAATAATTTCACAACAAATATACTTGAAACATGCCTCGATTAAGAAAAGGCGCAAAATATATAAGCCGACAAACAGCGAATAAGCTTCGGTGTGTTTAACTCGCTCAGCTCAATTTTTTGCAAACAGCGAACCGCATTGCAGTCCTAGTTTTATAGATACGTCTAGTTATAATTATTGTTTCCATTATTTATCAATTATTGTTTTGAGTCTATGGATGGTAAATACTGTTTTATTATTTCTTGTTTTGTTTTCTTTTTTTATCACCCCTTACTTGTGGGCGTGAATTAGTACCTAGTTCAATATAATATATTTATGTACCTATATAAATAATTATAAAGATATAATAGAATTATCATCATAGGAAATAATTATAAATATATTACTTAGGAGTCGTTGAAAATTGTGTGCCATTTTTATGTAAATTGTGGTCAGGGTATATTTTATGAATACATAAATTGCGGCTTGGGTATACTTTTGTATGTATGCCTATTTAAATATTTTTTATTCATACGTAAATTACGTCTAACTGTCTAAGGTTTTTTTTTTTGCAAAATAAATATTTTCATTATTTAAGCTCAGCTGTTGTATTTACATTTACCGCCTTTGACCAACGTAAAATCTACATCCTTTTCCTTCGATAGAACGCCAAACGTGTCTTGCAGAATTGTGGATAGCCTTTTAAAAATCAGCATACAACTGAATAGGACTGAATAGTAAGTTATTTTTTTTTTGCACTCTATAACTAAATGTTGAAATGCCTATAAACGGCATTGTGTATTCTTCGAAAGTAGTAAAATATAAATGAGTGGAACATAAGACTGATTTATTATACAATGAACGGTAAATAGTTGATGGTATAATTTTGAACAACTTTTGAATGTACCATCTACAAATATAGGTATATATAGTATCCAAATTTCATAACATTTTAAATTGTTTGATGTAGAGAAACCTACTACTTATTACTAAGTGTCTTTATTATTAACTAACAAACAACACAATTTTAATTTTTATTTGCTTTAAATTCCATGTTGTCAAAAATGTTGTGTATTTCCAAAAAAGTGACGGGTAATTTTGGTAGGATAGAAGCTCGAGAATCGTGTATATTTCGTTTAATTACCTGCTTTTTGCTTTGAGTAGTTAAAAATTTGTGCTAGTATTTTTAAATTCAGAATGAATTGCTTTAGATGGCCTGGTTAACATATCGTCAACGGCTTTTCTTTCTAAATTGTTGTTAAGTTTCTGTCAGATTATTATTTGTTGCCGAATTTGAAAATTAATGTGATATTTAAAACTATGTATTTCAAAAAAAAAAAAAAAAAAAAAACACACTTAGTATTACACTTTTTAACTATTCAACAGCAACGTTGAGTATAATTTTTATCAATTTTTGAAAGCGAAATTTGAAACCATATACTACTTTCAACGTTTTATTCCTTTCGTTTTTCATAGCGTCCATTTTTATAAAATTGAAAAACAAATCTAAACTTTAGAGCAACGTAGAAACTTGTGCGTCAGAGCTTCGAGAAAATGCACACTGCATGCAAGTAAAATTATATTAGTGAACATAATATATTATTATCTACATCGGTCATCGATCAATCAAAGAGTAATACTTAGGTACCTTTAAATTGTACAGCCGACTAAATATCGGAATATCCCAGGCAGCAATTTTACATTTCAAAGTATACCCGTGACGGCGCTATTTACGTATTTTTTAATGACATGGGTCCCAATTTACATAGTTTATTATGACTGGTAAACAGCCACGTAATACGGTCCATTGTTTAAAATGCAGAACGTGGACACTTTGTACTAATATATACATAAAGTTTATATTCAATACATACAATATATTGTGTAATGGAAGTTACATAACATTGATGCTATGTTGAATTTAGGTTTCAAAAAAACATCACCAATTAATATCAGCACGATATTATATAATTGTTCCATAAAAATAATATTTATATGTTAAAAACTGATAATTCTATATATGTTTATGATTCATCATTGACACAATATTACAATAAAACATGTATACGATATCATATAATTGTTATATAAAAATAATATTTATATGTCAACAACTAACATTGTTTAAATGTTTATTTTTTATCAATGACACGATATTACAATGAAACATGTATACGATATCATAAAGTTGTTTCCTAAAAATGGTAAATAATTGTATTATATAGTTATGGTAGTCAGGAGCAGCAGCAAGGGCGAGCATAGGTGCAAATTACTGGGGGGGCTGGGAGGGCTAAGGTGCATATATACACTAAAAATTGACAAAATATGCATTTATATGCCTTAATATTTTTAAATTATGCACTCAAAATAGGCATTATGTAAAAAAATCATGACCAATTTTGAAAATAATAAGAATAAATCCATACATTTTAAAAGTATTTTTATATATTTAACAGTCAAAATTAATAAAATAAAAAATAAAATTAATACTTGTGAAGTTCAAATAGCTTTGTCATCTTTATAAATCGTAATTAGGTAGTCAAAAAAAAAACATGCAGATGTATGAACTAACGAGCCCTGCTTATTAGGTATACTAAGTTATTTTCAAATTTCAATTGGTGTTATATCCATGTAGGTGCAAATAACCTAAATTGTTTTGATCTAAATCCCCCCAAAGTTCTCACATCAGGGGCAATGGTGTATCATGGCTAATAGGTGACGTAGAGCTAAGTTAAACTTGTGTATCCAATGTAGGTACCGATTGCGCGTTGCTATTTATTATAATTCACCAGAGAACCTGATTTTAACAAAAAAAGAGTTGATTATGGCTTGTTAGTTGTCTTATATAAAAATTAATTAATATAATCCGAGGTTTCGCTCACATATATCGGTAGGTAGTTTTGTTATGATGAGTAAGTTACTTAGTAATCTAATTTAGTATAGTAAATACATTTTGCCTTGTATTATTAATTTGTTATTGTTCTTATTATTTATATGCATTTATTTATCTTGACTAATCCATCATCATGTATAGGTACTAGGTAGGTACCTACTTTATAAAATATATGTATTTTATGGGTTGTTCTACGTAAACTCTTTAAACATATTATGTATTTTAATTTATATTATCTACTCGAATACCTAGATATTTTTTCTGTAGCTCTGTAAAATATATTTATGATACCTACTAATTTAATTGTGGAGACTTTGAATACACGAATACATGGTAATATAATATTAGTTATTTGTATTTGATAAAAACTATATTTTTATGTTATGTTTGAGTCATTTGAGGTTATGCTTAACAAAAGAAAGGTAGCATTTAGGTGCCCTTTAGTTAAGTGTCTATTTTCTATAAGCAATATTTTCTGAATGACAGCAGTAATGAGCATTAGCAATCGCATACATATTACAATTTCGTGATTTCAACTTAAAATGTGATGTTCCATGTTACCATGAAACATCGCTTGAATATCTATGGAATATGACTTTGCACACTGGCAATGTTATTAAGCTTGTATATTATTTGTTCAATCTAAGTATCTTATACAGTTATACATTCTAAATAGGAGGGGATCCTGGGTTATAACCACGAATAATAATACTTAATATCTTAATTCGTAGTTATAACCTATCGACAATAATTTGTATTTGTCATTTTGACATATTTATATTGTACACAATTTTAATTTGCTTTTTAACATAACTTTTGACAATAATGATATTATTATTATTATAATACAATTATAATTTATAATAATATTCAATTACTTGATTATTTTGTTAATTTCAAGATTTTTAGGTCATCAAGTTCCTAAATTAATTTATAAATATATTATAGCACCAAGTAATATTTGGCTGTTATCTAACTAGTTAATTAAAAAAACTTAGATTACTTAACTGTTGTAAATCCTTTCATATCTTTCCTATCTTTCCTTTCTTTTTCATATATATAATATTAGTTGATCCCATGTACTTCGTTTCCCGTTAAATGTACCAACTCCATATGACTCAAAATTTGTTCAATTCGTTTTTAATATTCGGTCACCGAATTTCGGTGTATGGTGTTCAAAATGTATCTTAACTTTTCTGTTGCCTGGAATAATAATTCTGATTCGCAGCAGTATATAATCAGGTAGGCAATCTACAAGCGGTTGATCGCGGACACCGTGCTGTTTGTACGTAACTTTATAA
>NC_042494.1:3684255-3684524 GCF_005508785.2 Acyrthosiphon pisum
GATTATTTTCATATTAATTATAAATGAAAATTTGAGTTGAAGAGTATAGACATAGTGCACGTGTCTGTATTCGAATTTATAAGACCATTAACAGACAAAGATTGAAGGCTTAAATTAGCAATAAAATTTTCAGAAAATAGCGTAATACTCTTATACTTTGAAGACCAGCGGGTTTCGCAAAAAAGTGGTATATTAGGCATAAGATTTCTTCGAAGGGTACTTTCGCGATAAAATTTTATAATTTCTTTTATTGTGCCAATAGTATTACT
>NC_042494.1:3684624-3686433 GCF_005508785.2 Acyrthosiphon pisum
TTAAACTTAAAAATTAATTAATTTAAAAAAAGTACAAAAAAAAACAAATTTTCAAAATTTTTAAGTTCTCAAAGAAAGTTGAAAATTTTTAAGAAATGTTCAATGAAAAAAAAAAATTTAATTTAAAATGTTCAAGCTTACATCTCTAGTCATTCCTAATTCACATTAACCTAATTTTTGATATTTAGGTATAAAAGTGAATTTTAAAGCGAGTTATAAGTATTTTATGATGTACAAACCATACACAATTTTAGAGTACTCATAAATCGCTTTAAAATTAAAATATAATGAAAGTCCCAAGAGGTTTCCCAGATAATAATCATGCCTTTAGATTTTATAATTATTACTCTAATTTTTAAAATAACGGAGATTCATGTGTTCTGCTGAACGTTCAATTAACTATGTTACGCACTTGTGAAACAGAGACAACCCAGACGGGGATCACATTCTCTTATAATATTTCATATTGGTAATGCAGTTGTACATTATCCTAGTTTTTGATATTCATGTCTAAAAATATTTGATTTAATTGTATCAACTAACAAAGTGGTTACGGAATAAAATCACAACAATGCAATATTATGTATTTATATTTACAACTATAGAATCGCATATGTTCTAAAACCTAATTAATTTATAAAATAATCATCACCATAATTATATAAAATTCCAAATGGTTTATCCACAAAACTAACTGACAATATCCAGGTTCAAATTTATTAAATTGTTTGATATTGCAAAGGCTTAACCACGGTATCTGTGAGACCACCAAACTATAATTTAATACTGTTATAGTGATGATTATACTAATAGGCTAGACTGTGCTTCTTGTCTACAATTATACAAAAAGAATTGGGAAGTAAAGTAAACTGTATACTATATAAAAAAATGCATAAGGTATGATTTCGTGTATAATCATATGAATAAATAATGGAATCGAAACCATTACCAAATAACTATACAAGTTATACATCTTAATTAAAAAATTAAATATTATTACCTATACATGGTATAATTTAAAATAATATAAATATAATAAAAAAAACAAGATTCCTCATTAAAATCTACATTTTTACTATAGATAACTAAAAAAAGATAATAATATAATGTTTGAAAAATATATACTATCTACTAATAATTATCAACTATGACTATAAGGTAGGTATATTTTTCGTTATAAATAATATTAGGATTTTGATTTAGCTGACGGGTATAACAGATCAGAAGCTTGTATTGTTTTGTATCTTCAAAAAGCTTCTGAAGCCAAACGTTCATACGGAACATTGTTGAATGTAAAATCAATGCAGTTTGGTAATCATGATGGGACACTAACCGAGCATGATGGAAATCACTTTAAATCATTGCTATTAGATTCTTATAAAGAAGCTGACATAGATCCGGCTACAGTAGATTTCATAGAAGCTTACGGATCGGGAATTAAGGTAATATTAACCAAAAATGTATATTAATACTCAATACTTTAATTTAGCGTTAATTTTACAGAATGAAGATGCTATGGAATTAAATATCATGGAAGAAGTGTTTTGTACTGAAAATAGAAGGACACCTTTAAAAGTGGGTTCCGTGAAAAGTAACGTAGGTCACTGTGAAGTGTCTAGTCTCTTTATGTCAATTGTAAAAGCCATCATTACGCTGGAAAGTGGATACATACCACCTAACATAAATTACACAGGACCAAATAATAATGTAGCAGCGTTAAAGAATGGAAAAATTCAAGTAAGTGTAATACAATTAGTTTTACTATAATTTTTATTTAAAGAGATAAATTAATATATTAGAATCATCCGT
>NC_042494.1:3686483-3696148 GCF_005508785.2 Acyrthosiphon pisum
GACCCGGGAAACTTCAGGCGGGACAGCTAGTATAAATATATATATATATTAAAATGTTCACATTTTATGTACGCGTCCCGGAGTCCTATGACTTTTATATAGGTAGATAGGTGCTTATATTATATTACTTACTGCATGTATGCTAATGACTAAAAGAGTAATTTTGTAATTTAGGTATATTTTACTATCTAATAGGATTATGGAACGGCGTGTTATTTACTTCATGATTAATTAAAAACCATTCAACCAGGTCATTGTTATACACGCATTTATTAACCGTTTATTGACAACAAAAAACCGTTTACTTGTTAAGTGCTCATCAATATTTATATATTGTCATACTCAACATATAGTTGAGTGTGATTAAAATTAAAAATAAATACTTATGAATGTAATGTTCTATGATAATGAATGTTGACACTTTATGTATACTATAAATATACAATGATGGGATTTGTCGTGTTATTATAATATTGTAATTTATTTTTTTGTCTACCTACTATGAATCACTAATCCATTACTTTTTTCGCCCAATAGGTAAGAATGTATATAATTAAATTTACATTTAAATTTTGACCTTTATGCGTTTTATGATGGGTATTTTAAATAAATTTATTTCCTGTTCGATATTATGAATACAGTTGAGTTGTGGTAAGTTCTACATTCAGTACTATATTCAGAAAGTGTCAGACGTTTGTTAACGGTTTTGCAACAAATTCAAAAACAGGTAATGTCACAATACATCCGTAACTAAATTGTTAAAAATATAAATAATATTTAAGCAAAATACTTAATAATTCTATATATTATTTTATTTCCATTCAAATAACACAGACTATTTGTTTCTAGATAGTGAATTTTTATTACTTTAAAATAAAATATATTAAATGATAAATCTTTTTTAACAATATGGAACGATCAAATAACTTGGCAGGGGTGATTTTGAAGGAGTATGTGGGTGGTTAAGTTAGGTTAGATTAGGCAACCTAAAATTCTGGTTGGACTTTTTCAGAAATTCTCATTCTAAAATGTCAATAATTGTTTGTCGGTATTTTTTATTAATTACTTAATTATTTTAGTTTTAAAAATGTTTTCATAAAACTATATAAGTGACATAAGTTTCCGAACCCTCTAAAAATAAACTACCATCGCTTCTGTAAGTTGATTAATTTAACACTTACCTTACACTTGACTTACCTAATCTATAATAGAGATATATTTTCTGTATCTAATTATAGATTAATTTAGAATCATTTGTTTTAAAAATAAGACGTGTAATATGTGAAAACCAAGCTATATAATTGTTTTGATATGTTAAACTTTTTGAAATATTTATTAAAATTTAAAACACTTTTCCTTGCATGTTGAGTATGTATTTTATAGGTAAACAATTGACAATAAATTATAATATGTTAAGATATTATTTATATCATCAATTAAATCAACGTGTAATCATTTAGAAGGAATTTCACCTATATTTTGTGATTTTTAAATAAGTTTATTGGTTAGAAAGTATACAAACCTACCACCACCTATACACACATTATGATAAGTAGGTATCCATATTTTGTGTTGCTATATTGTGCATAATCAGCCTTGTAAAGAATACTTTTATTTTGTATTCCGAATACATATTTGAATAAATGATAATTAAGGTATTCAGAATACGTATTCGAATAGTACTTAAAAAATATATTCAGAATACATATTCGAATACTTTAAAAAGTATTCGAATACTATTAGGAATACTTTTTTGCACAACTAGTTTTTGAATGGTGGGTAATTAACATTTACTAACTAATAATTAAAAATACATCGTAATTATAAGTTATTTATACATTTTGACCACATATGATTCGGCCATACGGGATACAACACATTGGTGTTTATAAAAATAATCATATCATGAGCCAATATTATATTTCGTTCAAAGAATAAAATTAATATTCATGATTTATACTATGTATTGTCACAAATTTAAAACTATTTTTCTGGATCGGAAAAAAGTATTTTTTTAATGGATAAAAAATACAAATAAAAGTATTCAGAATACGTATTTGAATACTTTTTAAAAAAAGTATTTAAAATAGTATTCGAATACAAAAAAAGTATTCAAATACTTTCATTTGAATTCTTTACAAGGCTGTGCATAATATACATAAAACACTACCTAGTACCTACATAAGTTTTACCAATTTTTAGTTTTGTAGCCATTCTTAGCATAGATTTTAATTTTTGTTATTTAATTTAACTGATATATTTTACAATAATATTGTACCATAACGTATAACATTGATTTAAAAATATAAAACTTTTGTATTTTAATTTGATTACATGACATTTGAACGATTTGGACAAGAGGTACCGAGGTACCATTAAAAGGAATATTATAAAGTTAGGTGCAGACAATTAATCATCATACTATAAATTATACTAATCAGTAACTATATAGTAATATAAGGTACTTATAAGTTATAACTAATAGGGCTAAATTTTATCTAAATCATATCAATTTAAAATATATCTCTGATATCTCTATTACCTATATAAAAAAGTATTGTATTTTTTATATTTTATATTTCAGTGAATATAATTTCTATGATTGTTTTTAGGTACCTAGTACCTATCTAAATATCTAAATAATTAATATTGATAGGTTTTTAAACAATAAAACAATCAATGTTTATGACTATTTCTACCACCACCCTTGCGTATAATTACATTAAAATTCGCGAATCTTACAATGAAAACACCAGAATTTAATTTTAGCACATGATTTGTATGGAAATTACATAGTTTGTTGGAATCGGCAGTATAAATTATCTAAACGTTTAATATAATATTATAAAATAAACGGAAACAATGAAATAATTAGTAAATTAATTAACCTTGAAATTGTACAATAGCAGACTAATACTGTGTGGATCCAATGGAAACTATTATAAATATATAATTCATTTAATGCTAATATGTTGAATGGGTTAAAAAGGAGAAATAATTTAATTGTGGCCTTATGTTTCCGCTGCATTTATTATATCATATGCATAAACAATAAACATACTTTGAATACACATTTTAAATGATTCCATTCTGGAACAACATGATAAAAATTCATGATTTCAATGTGGATTCGATTTAATTTTAAACTTTTATCAATGTAATTGTAGTACCTATGTAAATTTAGATATATAAATACAATAAAAATGAAAAATATGTTCCAATTATTTATTTATAAATATTAGTACCCACAACGGCATGGGCTAGTTATGGCGATACAAAATATAAGTTACAAATAACGAAATAAACGATACAATAGTCCATTCAAATATTAAAAATTATTATGACTTTCATAAGCTTATAATTAATTGTTAATTGTATGTTTAATATTTATATTGAATTCAAATAAGTACTGTATCTGGTATATCTACAGTACGTAATTATTGTACTTACTGTGGCTATTCCATAATTAATAAATAAAATTAGTTTAAACATAAAATATAAATTTCTGATAGGTTCTCTAATTTCTTCGTATAATAAGGGTATCAATTGTATAGAATTAACTGATATTTCTCTACTAAATATATACCTATATGAATTAGTTTGGATCCATAAATGTTTCAAGGGGGTGATCGATTTTTTGAAACTATGAAGCCATTATAACATTAAATAGAAAGTTGTGATGACCCCTCATCAAAAAAAAAAATAATAATAGTTTTTTAATTATTAATGATATGAGTGTCATTAATGGGTAGTCTCTCCTCAACATTTGCCACACATAATTTATATTTTATATATTATAATTTTAATATATATATATATATGATTTTAGGCTGAATACAAACATTTTTTTCTGGAAGTATTGTCCTAGTAGAGGATTTTAATTTGGTATAGATATTTTCAACAATGTTAATTCAATTAATTAAAGACAAATGTTGTGTTTGAAATTCAATAAAATTTGTTGTATGACATAATGATTTATATATTATTATTTATTATTTTTAATACTGCTATAAATGCTCTATAATTTTTTATGGAAAGTAAACTATTTATATATTTTTATTATAAGGTGGTGAATAATTAAAAAAACATGGCTGTACAAAAAGAAGAAGTTGTAATATCGGGTGTTGGAGGAGTATTTCCTGAATGCGATACGATGGAAGAGTTAAAAAACTTATTATTTAACAAAACAAATGGAGTAACAATCGATTCAAGAAGATGGAAACCAAGTACACAATTTATTACTTTTCAGTTTTTTTTCTATATTTTCGTTAATAATTTGTATTTATTTATTTATTTATTTATGATATTATGTTTAATAGATGAACTTGGCGCTATTGCTGGAACCGGAAAACTGAAAAATGTTAACAAATTTGATGCAACGTTCTTCAGTGCTCATCCTAAACTAGCCGAAGTAATGGATCCAATGACAAGAATCTTCATAGAACGTTCAATTGAAGCGGTTTTCGATGCCGGTTTAAGTCCAGGAGATTTACGTGGAACAAATACAGCTGTATTTTCTGGTTCAGCTATCAGTGAAACAGAAATGTTTACATTGGACTCCTCTAAAACTGCTGCTTTTTCAATGTTAGGACGGAGTAGAACAATGCAAGCAAATCGCGTTTCATACATCCTTAATTTAATAGGTATATTGGATAAAGACTAAAAATAATATTGTAACTGCACACAAATAACTTTAATACAGGCCCCAGTTTCACAATGGACGGAGGATGGATTTGTGGGTCAAATGCTTTAGAAAAGGCCAAACAAATGATTGAAAATGGTTTCATATCTTCTGCAATTGTTGGGGTTACAAATTTGGCTCTTAGACCAGAAATACAATTCCAATTCCAAGGATTGAATAGATTGAATCAAAGTTTCCAAACAAAATCATTCAGTTCTGATGGTAAATATTTTTAACAAAAAAATATAATAACTATATAATATTATAATCACACTGACTTTTTTTTTACCTATCAATAAAAATAAATATTTTTTTATATAATTATTAATTAGGTATACCTAGTAGGTATTACCTACCATTAGGGATAAAGGTATTTCTATAAATTCAGTTATTAGTAATTAACTACCTACCTACCTAATCAATAAAAACAAATATATAACTTATTAATACACACAAACCGTCTTACATATATTGTGTTTAAATATAATACGATAAACAGTTTTTTCATATTATTCTTAGCTGATGGCTATAACAGATCAGAAGCTTGTATTGTTATGTATCTTCAAAAAGCATCTGAAGCAAAACGCTCCTATGGAACGTTATTGAGTGTAAGATCAGTCCAGTTTGGAGACCACGAAGGGCATATAACTGAGCACAATGGAAATCACTTTAAGTCATTACTGTTGGATTCTTATAAGCAGGCAAACATCGATCCAGCTTCTGTAGAATACATTGAAGCTTACGGATCAGGGATAAAGGTAATATTTACCTGTGTTTGGAAAAACACTATATTATGATTAACCGATGATTAAAGTTTATAAAAATTACACTAATAAGTTAAAATTGGTCAATTTCAACAACAACACATTTACCTATTTAATTTGTCATTGGTAAAGGTTTAAAATGTATTGTGATGTATTATTGATATCGGAATAAAATTAATTTGACAACGAAAAAACTAGTTGGAGGAATTATTAATCATGCTCCGTGATTAAAAATAAAACTATTCTTCAAGATTAATTTTATTTAACTCTATTTTTATAAATTACCGTTTATATAATATATTCAAAATTATTATCATACAGTACATTGAACTATTCTATCATTCTAAGTATTCCAAAATTCAATGAATATAGGTATACACATTGTTAATGAATTTTAAATTATAGATGTTATTCTTAGAAGCTTAAATCATGGAGTTTATTTCCAAAACTCAGATATTCGCAATGAATCGGTAGGAATATGTATTAATGTAATTTTGGGTTAATTTTATAGAGTGAAGATGCTATGGAATTAAATATTATGGAAGAAGTATTTTGTACAAAACGAAGAAATATTCCATTAAAAGTAGGTTCCGTAAAGAGTAATATTGGCCATTGCGAAGTGTCTGGTCTCTTTATGTCAATTATTAAAGCGATCATTATACTCGAAAGTGGCTATATACCACCCAATATAAATTACTCGGAACCAAATAAAAGTGTAGCAGCATTAAAAAATGGAAAAATTCAAGTGAGATTTTATAGCTGTTAGGTTCTTCATAATTTGTAATAATTAATATTTGATGAAAAATGTACGTTTATTAAAATAAATATTGTTCATCCATATAGAAACGTAAAATATATGAATGTTTATAATTTGATCATGCAGGTAATCACAGAAAAAACTCTTTTCAAAGGTGACATCATTGGAGTCAATTCTTTTGGTTTTTTAAATGCATTTAGTCATGTTATTCTAAAAAAGAATAGTAAAGTAAAAGAGATATTCAAAAACATAGACAGTAATGATTATATACCAAGGCTTATATTAGCATCTGGCCGGAATGAAGAAAATGCTAGAGCGACTGTAAAAAAGGTAAATCCATATTTGAATTCAATTTTGCTGTTTAAACTATACATAATTATTTTATGCAACTTAAATATAAGCTATATATTATTTTAATTATTCATACAATTAATTAGATCAAGTATCATGGAAATGATCCGGAATATTTAGCGTTGACCAATGACGTGTTTACTGGAAATATCAATGCTCATTTCTTCAGAACTTTTTCTATTTTCCCCAACATAGATGAATCACGGATAGATGAAGTTTGGGTAAATCACATTTACTAAATATTATTGCTGTGATTTAATTATACAATATTCAAAACACCATGTGTATGTGTAAGCACGTGCATATAAAGCGTGAAACTTCATTCGTAGTTTTTAGTGATATCTATGTTTTTCTGACGTTGTACCCTCGGTACAGAAGTTTCACTTCAATAAAATGAGATTAATATTTCACAGTAAAAATATAATATAAGAATAACATTTATAGAATGTTAATATGAAGAAACGCAAAATATGGTTTATTTTCTCCGGTATGGGATCACAATGGCAAGGAATGGGAACAGACCTTATGAAAATTCCAGTTTTTGATGATGCCATTAACAAATGTGATATTATACTAAAACCAAAAGGAGTTGATATCAAGAATATTTTGACCAGTCAAAATCCAAAACTTTTTGACAACATTCTCAATTCATTTGTCGGAATCGCTGCAGTTCAGGTCTGGATCTAGTTCGACGATTCCAATACATTTGGAAAAGAAGTATAAATATTCATATTTTTTAGATTGGATTAGTAGAAGTGTTGAGAGCATTAGACATTACTCCCGATGGGATCATAGGCCACTCGGTCGGAGAATTGGGATGTGCCTACGCAGATGGTTGTTTTACGGCTGAAGAAATGATATTAGCTGCTTACGCCCGAGGTCAAGCTACTCTAGAAACAGACGTCATTCCTGGCATGATGGCCGCCATTGGTAATATCCACAATATACCACCAGAGTATTTTGAGTTTATTTTTTATTTGAACTTTTTGTTTAGGACTGGGATATGACCAAATCAAAGACAAACTTCCCCATGACATTGACGTCGCTTGTCGTAATAGTGCCACTAGCTGCACAATATCTGGTCCTGTTGAAAGTATCAACGAGTTCGTGTCAAAACTAAAATCCGAAGGTGTCTTCGCAAAATCCGTCAACGTTGCTGGCATAGCGTTTCACAGTAGATATATTCAATCCGCTGGTCCAACTCTACTTAAATATTTAAAAGATGTTTGTTCAACAATTAAATTAATTATATTAATTTCATTCCAACTTTGTCTATACATTTTTTTTATAGATGATCAAAGTACCAAAGAAAAGGTCGTCTAAATGGCTTAGTAGTTCGTTGCAAGAAACTGAATGGGAGTCTGACCTCGCAAAATATTCTTCTCCAGAATATCATACAAACAATCTATTGAGTAGTGTGTTATTTGAGGACGTTCTAAAACACATACCTAGTGACGCCATAGTAATTGAAATTGCTCCTCACGGTCTTCTACAAGCAATTTTAAGAGAAGCATTACCTGAAACAGTGACCAATATACCACTAACAAAAAGGATGTTTGGTGATTCAATTCGATTTCTACTTACTGCTATTGGAAAGTAAGTCATGGATCGTTTTCTTTAAGATTTTTTTTGAGTTGCTTACACAATTTACATAATATGTCTTTGTCGGGTCAACAATCTTACATTAAATATAATATTGTTAGGTTGGACATCGCGTTCTTAAATGCGCAGAAACAGGCGTACTGTATTATATAGTATTATTTTACTGGTATACCGTGTATTATTTTTTGTTTATTTTAGAATGTATACAAATGGCGTTAATCCGAAAATCAAATATATTTATCCAAAAGTTACATTTCCTGTTAGCCGAGGTACTCCTTGTATTCAAAGTTTGCCTTTTTGGGACCATAATGAGCAATGGACAACTGTTGTAACTAATTCACAAGTAATATTACACATTCGATTCAAATTTGAATAATATTATTGTTTTATTTTATTTCTCTAAGACTATATTATTAGTATTGTTTTTTTTTTTAAATATTTATTTCATATATTTTACTTTAATATTAGATACATGGATTCTTTGGTGAAAGAACGACATCAATAATTATTAATGATAGTATTCATCTAATCAAGTACCAAATCCATGGTGTCCATATTATACCATTTGCTTATATGCTGGCAAGTAAATTGATTCCATACATATTTATATTTACATATTCATTTTACTAATCCTTTGCTAGACAGTTTCATATAATTAAATTATGATTTGTTTAGATAAATGTTTGGGAAATGTTTGTTGAAATTAATTCTAAAACGTTTTCTGATGAGTCTGTTCAGTTCGATAATCTGTGTTTTAAAAATAATATCAAAGTTCATCCAAATAGTAAATATTGATATCAGCTAAAATATTTAATTTCAATGTCTAAGTTAACAACGTGATATCTTAATCTTACAGATACAGTTGAAGGTAATATAATGATTCAGTGGGGATCTGGTCATTTTGAATACAATTTAAACGATGAGGTCATTTTTTCTGGTCAAATAAGCTTCTTGAACAATGTACATTCAAATATAAATACAAAAAAAATTATGGAATTAGATGTAACATCTGATGAGTTCCAAGGGTGTGTACTGGAAGAAGAAATATATGCAGTTTTTGAAAACAACGGATTCAACCTAGGAGACGATTACAAAAATATAACCAAATTTGATATTTATAAAAATTATATCCTAGGAAATATAAAATGGAAAAATGATTGGATTTACTTTCTTGATGGCTTATTGAAATTTCCTATATTAGAACATTTAGGTACATGTCCAATAGAAACTCCGATTTCCGTTAGACAAATCAGTATAAACCCAACGATGTTCAAAACAAATAACGAAAAAGGTAATTATATCAGCACCGCACATAATGATTAAGCGTTTTTATTTACTAAAATGTAGCAATTATACTTTTGTTTTAAGATGTAAGTGTAAATTACAACACAGCAACTAAAGAAATAACATGTGATGGAATAAATATAACAGGTGTAAAAAACGGGCATTTAGTATTGCCGAAAACTAATTCTGCAGTAGTCCATTTACAAGAAGAGATATTTATTCAATT
>NC_042494.1:3696248-3701626 GCF_005508785.2 Acyrthosiphon pisum
TTCGGCCCACGAAAAAAATAAAAATAAAATCAAAGTAGCTCCGCTTTAGGATACGATTTACGATGGGCGTGTTTGGCTTATATTATATATTTTTTTTCGTCACCCAGTTTCTCTGTAAACATTGCGATTGGACAAGCGGTCCCGTTGTGGTCATATAGATATTATAGATATGCAAAATATGTATTACGGTCGTGCTCGTATATCGTATTAGTGTATTACCTATATATGGGTGGGTGCGTGTGAAACCGATATTATTATTACCTTTAGGCTATAATTCCCGTTGCCAATACGCCGGCAAAACGTTGTATAAAAATAGTGTAGGTATTAATAATAATATGTTAATGCGTACAACAGGTGAAAGGCCTCCCCCGACGTGAAATGATAAAAATAATAATAATACAATCGGCCGAGTGATGTCACCCGTGTGGCCGTGCGGCGGCGTAAGGTATTCGCGGTCCAAGTTGAAGGTTGCCGCCACAGCCGTTCCCGTATAGCGTAATGCAAATGAAGACAAGGTTCACGACTGCACGTGCGTCGCGTTTACTTACGAAAAAAAATATATAAAGATTTTTTTTTTCAACTCTCTGCCGGTTTCGCGAGCCCAAATACGGTCGAATATCAGTCGGGCGACGGGTATCGAATTCACGGGAAAATTAATATAATAATAATAACATGATATTATCATATCATCATTTCATATTATTATACGAAATATGGTGAAAATACCTGTATGCACGTGTATAATATCGATATGCACACACACGCCTGCTGCAGGCAGCAGCAGATGACGATCAGCGTTATAAATACGCATGCTGGAATTCCACGTTCCAACGGCACTTGTTATTTATTATTTTCCGCAGCGTTATACGCGTTTATTCAAACAAGTTGAAACAACGACACCCGAAGGACATGCAGAAATTACATATTTTCCAGTATCATACTGACAGTATGAACCTATACAGTTAAAATTCCTATATCCATCTGCAGTATTGAATCATTGGAACTGCTCAATTTTATGCCTCACATGTCGTCACTAATTATTTAGAAAATGGGCTACTAAGAAGACTATAATGACTAGGGCTAGGGACTTCAAGGAGTTTGCAAGTTTTTCTATAATCATTAAAAACATACCTAAGTAATATAGAAATTTGTTTCATAGCAATACGAGTTTATATTTAAAATTTTTAGTTGTAAAAAGTTAGTGTAAAGTTTATTTTTAGTATAAAAAAAAATTAATTTTAAATAGATCTCCTGGATCTGAGATATTAGTATGCTGGTTTTATTTATAATAAAATAAAATTATTATTATTATTATTTATATAAAATAAAGTTTGTTTTTTTTTCTGATCACTCGCATTGTTATTTATCGGTACCTATTATATCACACGCGTGATTCCCTCAAACTCATCAACAAAACAGAAAAGAAAATGAATAAAACGAAATTTTTTTTGGTATGAATTAGGTACATATTAGAATATATTAAAATAAAAATGCTTTATCCAATACTATGATTTTTTTTTTAATTGCATATTTTAGGAAGTCTCTAGCCCTGCTAATGACCAACGACAATGTAAAGTTGTGTAATAAATTATAATAATAAGTCATAATTATGATAACAAATAGTAGGTACACATTTACATATTATATTAAATATTAATATTATTATAATGATACTGATTATGAGCGAAATAAGTTAATTTTTACACTTAAACATTTGTTGGATTTTAAATTCTGAATGGTAAGATAAATATTACATTTATATGTGTGTGTGTGTGTGTGTGTTTTTTTTGTGGGTAGGTAGGTACACGATAAGTATTTAGTAGTTAGAATAATGTTAAATGCATCGATGTTCCACTACAGTATCTTTTCCTGTGGGTAAGTGAATCTAGTTGCGGTGAATTCGGGAGGATGAAATTAAAAAAAAAAATGCCTGTAGTTTTCAAAAGAGCTGGAACAATTTTCACTAAACGCTCATATTAGAATTTTCTATACACCATAACATTTTAAAAATATTTTTACTTATGTTGAGCTTTTTATAGGCATGTGAAATTATCGATTATTATTAGTTTTTTTTGAAAATTCATGTCGACAAAACATATTCACCTGGTCAAAATGATTGAAAATATAATACATACAAGGCTCCTCGTAAGTTGCTGTTATAGTGGAAATTAAAAAAAGTTGAGCGTAATCCACAATAATTTTTTATAAGCGTCAGAGCATCTGAAGTTCAACTTTTGACAACATTTTTCTTATTTGTTGAATTTCAAAAACAAATAACAGCAGATACCTACTTGAAATTTACACCATATTATGTTTATTTTATCATTTTCTATACTTGATAAAATGTTAAATAGATTTTGACTTATTTTGAGACGTTCAGAGACATTTTCAATTTTTAATTTTTTCAGTTTTTTTTTTTTCTATAAATGTCAATATAATTTTATTGATTTGATCAAAAAGCTTGAAAATTTAATAGAAGAGGCCTCACATATTGGTTCAACATTAGCTTAAGAATGTTAAGAAATACATGTGCAAGATTTTTTTCTTTAAGTTCATATTTTGACAAAATGTATCAAATTGAAAATGTACAAATTGTCTGTTGTAAAAAATTTATATAATGTTCAATTTTTGTAGTTAAGGATTGAAAATTTAAAACACAGTTTTTTATATACATTTTAAGTTCAAATTTGGACAAAATTAGATATTTATTCCTATATTTTACTATATTTATACACACAATGACATTTTCAAACGTCATTTTTCGACAAAAATTAATTTAACCTACTGTAGTACTAAATGGTACTACTAATCATAAAAATATCTTATAATATACCTAGGTACTTAGTAATATTAGGTATAGGATGACAGACCGTTTTTGCTCAGAATCGTTTTTCGTAAACAATAATTATATATCATTGAATTAAATTTAACACATCCAATCCAATGACTCTCTAAACATATAATGGATTATAAGAGCATTATCCACTGACCATTTACCGATTTTTATTTTTGTATTTGTCATCACGTTTAGGAACCATAGATATGGATATGCCATAGTTATGGATAGGCCATGTATGCTTATCATTGAGAAATGAACATGACAATATTTTGAGGTTATAGAGGTCTTCTGTTAATCACAGAATATAATTTATGATAAGACCGCTATTAGAATGAGAGGCATTGATAAAATCAGTCTTTCTCTCTTCCCCATTCCGGCACACTACCCTCTATTTTGTTAATATATAGCCATATTGTCTATCCATTCTCTATAATGTCTATGTTAGGAACAGATAATAAATAGAGGTTACATCTCCAACTTTGTGAGTGGTTTCTGGTAGGAAATCGATTTTGTGTTTTTATTGTAATTCCAAAAGAATAACCGTATAGATTTTTTAAATTTTCAAAAAATATTGGTATAAATTTGATAGAACTCTAAAAATAATTTGATCTTTTTTGAGTTATTTATAGACATTTGAAATGTCGATTTTTTTATTTTCTTATATTATATTGTTATTCATACTCCAATATTGTACATCAACATCAACTTAAGAATCCGAAAATACTAATCACGCTTGATCATATTATGTACCAGGTACCTAGGTAATATTTTCTTTACATCTTGTTTATTATATAAACTATAAAGTGTATATTTTAGTATATATTATTTATATTTAAATGTCTTTCTATTAGAATGACTGATATCAAAAGTAATGGGACCACTATGGGCAGTTAATTCAACACTTAGATTTAAAAGAGTCCTTAAGTGACAGCTACTTCATAACACAATTAATATGACTGTGCAACGCAATTTTAAGGACTGTGGGTGACACTTAGTTTAATTTTAAGTAACACTTAAATTACTGTCCATACGGGTGATAATATTATAATACTAAACATCAATAATTTATACAACATTATTACAACACTACAGTGTTTAATTTTATTTTATAAATAAAAGTGTGTATTGCTTGCAAATGCGTGTGCATAAATACGTGGTCTAGCTGAGTGCCAACATTATTTTGAGTTTATATCGTTATGGCGAGTATTGTATTAATAAATAGCATGATATATTATTAGTACTTTGATGGGTCACAACAAAATAATTTATATTATTTTTATTAATTTTAAAATAATCACGTTGCTTCATCGGCCAAGTAATATGTTTACGGAAGGATAATGCGCTCGTATCCTCTGACATCTAATGCTATCGATCCAAAGCGTTTTCCTTTTAATACGAGAATCGTCCTCGAGTAACGAACGCGCCTCTTGCAACCCCCCGTGTCCTGTTCTGGCACAATACAACTGATAATTGAGCGTGTTTAATTGATCGCTTAAGTTTTTTACTTCCGAAATAAGGCTAAAAGAAAAATATTGTTATTTATTTATATTTATATAATATAAAATTATAAGTATAACACGTAGGAAAATAAGGAAGATTTTCATTATAGTATATAGTTTGTAGAGCGTCGAGGTGATGCAGAATACCCTTAGTTGTGCATTATCCTTGACGTTCTCATCCCCCGGACGTTTCAGCCGATTGTGTAACCTTGTTTCAGCAGTTTGTTTTGCTTTTTCTAAATTCATTATTACGCGAATGAGATCTCCGATTAAATTTTCCGAATCGCCCAACCGTTGAACCACCTAGTTTATTTTTAATCAATGAAACAAAATGTATAAAATTATAAAAGTTACTATATAGATATTGTAGACACATTTCCTATAGTTGGAATGTATTACTGAATAAGAATAATGTACATATACCATTAATTAAGAAATAACTAACTTAAACATAAATTAAATATAAAAATTATCATTAAATTTGTATTATAAAATATAATTATAATATTTTCAAGTCCATAAAATAATATTAACACGTAGTGTGTAAATGGTATAATTTATAAATCCTAATAAATTGATTAAAATGTCAAGTCTCCAACAACTTATTAAAAACATTATCCATGTTAAAAGCAATTTAAAAATTAATGGAACGAAATTGTGTTTTAGGTACCTAACGTAAATGTCACTTTTATCCAAATGAAGTAAGATACTTTTATTACACTTTAATCGTAATTTACTCAGAACTGCTTTAAATGTTAAAGACTATTATAAATAGTTGATTATTAGTGGATTGCGATTTGCGGATAGTATTTGAGAATAAAATACGAAATTATTGCGTAGGGACATTGAACTCAAGTTGCAAGTTTAATTAATTAGAGGCGTAAATGCGTAATCACTTCAGCTTGTAATTTTTTTATATCTAATTATATATTAGCTTCATGTTACGACAATGGATATTTAATTGATAGCAATATTTTAATACACACACCTAGGTATTTAAAGGTCAAAAGTTAAATCAAACGTAATTATATACGCATTAT
>NC_042494.1:3701726-3703287 GCF_005508785.2 Acyrthosiphon pisum
AAATTCTTAAGAAAATACATTTACACAGTTTAATTTTTATAGTCATTTTAAGTTCAAATTTGGACGAAATTACATATTAAAAAACCTGGAATAAATATTTTATTTATTTTGTTGTGATTGTAATGATTGTATAATATTATTTGTGGGTACTTGAAACTTCTAAAGTATACTATTATATATCTATGATAGTACCACGGTTTGTTGTTAATGTATAACGCGTTACCTGATGGATATTGTGATATGATTAATTTGAAATTTATTATTAATACCTATTATAGCTAAATTTTTGAAGCAAAAAGCTTTTGGGGCGGCGTCATTAATTGTTTTATTTTAGTTTTTGTTAACTATTTGTAAAATATTATATATATATTGACAATATTGACAATAAAGATTATTATTACTATAAAAAGGACAAGCTGATACGGTTAGATGCATTTTCCGTATACTGTTCAATGTAGATTCCAAATTTCAGTAATTAGCGGATTACGTCGCTATGTGGATCAGAGAACCGGAAACGTTAATTAGGGTAATGTTAAAGGCAAGGCTGGGCGTTTACATTTTAGTACCTATCTAAACGGTTAAATTGGTTATATTGAACATTAAATATATCATTATTATTTTACACTACAGTAAAACCACCATATTTTAGACTCTGTTTAGTGGATTTGGACGAGTGAATAATAAACCTATGCGATTTGTTGATGCAGATTTCAGTCCATATAATATACAAAAGTGTGGTTCGCAGGTATTATCGAACGCTCAAATATTCACACCATCAAAAGAGACGCTTGATTATATAGATAATGTTTTTTTGATAACTTTGATAATTTTGATTTATGATTTTTTTACAGAAATCCATTATTACCCACGTCGAATTGCAATACGCTTCGTCGTATTCGACCAGAACCAGAATGTACTGAAATCTCCCCTAGAAGAAGGGTGAGAAGAAACACAGAATCTAATGAATCTCAGACTTCAATTACTCCGGTGGGTTGAAATAATAGAACACGTTTTAATCGTAACTCGATACTTTCCTCGTGATTGGTTTCGATTGGAACGTTAATTTTATGAGAAAAAAAAAATTTCATTAATACTATCCATTATACAGTGACCCACTTGTAACCTACTGTACAGCAGAGCGACATCCACTTACCCACCTTTTTTTTATTATTTTTTTTCTCTCGTTCTTATATCATTTGTTTTAATTTTTTATTATAACACACACCTATGAAGTTGTCATTATTTTTATTATTGTAAATTGGAATTTTATTCCGTTACTAAAATATTATTATTATTATTATATTTATTTATCAATGTTACTTCAATATACAAAATCAATTAATTATTCAATATTTAAATATAATATTAAACTATATTATTTATTCAAAAGATTTAAAATATTTTATATACATTTATATATATAGTTAATATATGAAATTAAATTAGGGATATTGCAGAGAAACAAAATTTAATATATATATAGGTGGTCTTAGGGTTTGAATTTTAAAACGAATTTAGTCTCGCATACATTTAAAACATGATATAACGAGCCCATGGCTAA
>NC_042494.1:3705700-3706731 GCF_005508785.2 Acyrthosiphon pisum
GATAAATTGGAGGCCCCAAAGTTCACTTGCTAACTTACCCGCTAGTGCGCACTGAATATATGTCTAAGACTAGTGGTTAGAAACCTTGTTTGTTAGGTTGCGTTACAATTCGTATTGGACGCATAGCATTATAATGCAACGTAAATTACACCTAACCATAGGCGCAAATAGGGAATTTTAATGGGAGTTTCAGCCCTACCATTTTTTAACTAAAAATTATAAGTTGAGGCTTTGTCGCATACCTTTAAATGATCCAAAATAATCATGGAATTATTATTTTTAGTTATAATCACTAACAGCTGTAATGTCTGTAAAATTACATTAAAATTATTAAGTGGTTTTGGAGATTACGGTGAACGAACATCGCGGTGGAATCACTCACCTGTTTAGTTTTACCTGTTTAGTATTCAAAATCCACACAACGTTTGGCCCATTTGGGCACTCTATATCCCTAAAAATATACCACGTTTGGGCACTGAAATGTAAAATGTTTGTTTAAAAAGTGTAGTAGGAGAAATTAAGATTTTAAAAGGGAGAAAACGGAGGTTGGGTGAGGTAATGATTGTTAACAATAATATGGCAAGAAAATACGTGGTATAAAATAAACACGCGGGGTTGACGACCTATTTCAATGAACGAAGGGACGCGGCCGGTAGTACCGGTTGCTGGTGTCCTTTATAGGGACGACTATTCAGTGGTCTGTTATACGACCTAATATCCCTCGACGACTCGATATGTGTTTGTGTACAGGTGTTGATTTAAGAGGGACTATAAGTAAGTGTACATATGTGTGTGTGTGTGTGTGTGTGTGTATTTTACAATTGTGATTTTGTATTTTCTTGAAGGGAGTATGCGTAAAATCGTCCTACTACTGTATTAATGTATTATGCCTATCTAATGTCGTTCGGACAGTCTATATTATATATGTATAAATAATTGATCACTGACCTTATGCGACGGTGTTTGTAATAATTCTCTGCATCTGGTTTGTGTTTCTCCGGGGTAGTGTTCGACGGTCGGTATCACGGCGA
>NC_042494.1:3706781-3708685 GCF_005508785.2 Acyrthosiphon pisum
GTAATTCGTACAATTAATTTAGCCCTATACCAAGCAATAATACAATATGGACTATTAATTTGGGGAGGTCTCTCAGCTAATGCACTGAAACCATTGTAAATACATCAAAGAGAAATAGTTCGTATATGTTTACATAAATCCACTCTCGAAGGTTCAACTTTTACTAATTTCAAATTATTTAATGTATTACCAGTAGACATACTATTCAAAAAAATTGCTATCTTATGGGTAGTAAATAACTCAAATAACTGGTAAAATCTAAATAAAAGAGAAACAGTAGCTTATGATGCAAAAGTTATTTATTTTAAAAAATAATTTGGTCAAAAATTCGTGGACTACCTTGGTCCAACCTATTTTAATTCTATGCCTATAATTACAAAAAAAAAACATTGTCTGTACAATTTTTAATGCCAAAACATTAGTTGTAAAATGGTTGTTTATGTCTTTAGATCAATAATTATTTATATCTGTAAATGAAAACTCTGTTATCTGTTTTCTTTTTTTTTTCTCTTAAAAACCTAATCTATAAGAAATAATTTACTGTATTGTACTGTTCATAATAAGTATGTATTCACCTAAAATCAAATTGTAAATTTACATATTATATATTATATAAAATAGTTAACTCTATACCTTCGACACAAGCTATGCTTACGGAAGGTATATAATTTTTTTTTATTCAATTGTATGTATTTAATTGTATGTATAATATAATAAAAAAATTTAATAAAAAAAAAAAAAAATAACCAAGAGTAATTATTATAAAAATAATAACGATTTTGGTTATTTTGTTGTAATTTTATATAATATTAATTCAACTTACTCAGTTGTAATGGATGTGTTAAATAAATTTTAATTCAATTATAAATCATTGTTTTAAAACGATCTATCACTTGTCAACCTAAACATATTTTAATATTTTATTATACGTATATTGGTAGTAAGGGCGCCCGCAGGAATTTGTCAAGGGGGGGGGGGCAATGTATTTTAATTTTTTAATTATTGTTTAAACTGATTAGTGATAAAGTACCTTATTGTTTTTAACGTGTTTTCTATCATATAAGTAGGGAATTTAAAAATTAAATTATTAATTATGTGTATAGTTAGAACGTTAGAACTTAATCTTACAGTAGGTATTAGTTTTAATTAATTAATGTGCAACTTCAAATTAACAAATGTATTTTTTATACATAAAATGTAATCAATGATATGATAATTTTAGGTTACTTATAAAATTAAATGTTTCTAGATTCTATAAAATAAATAAATAACTACCAATTGTCAAACCATTTGGAAATAACTTATTTTTTTTTTTAATTAAAAACAAACATAGCTTATATTGATTAGAGCTATAATATAACAGTATAGTAAATAACCTTTAAATAAATTATTAAACAAATATGTATTCATACATAATATAACATATTAAATTATATAAAATATAAATAGTAAAAATAATAAAAACTTAATATTCTAAAATAATATATATTTATATATATATATAGTATATACTCTATAAGCCTACAACATAATGAAATAAAAAAGAAACATCATAAAGATCAAACTTAATATGAATTACACGTGTTACCTTACACAACTTGGGGTTCTCAGAAAAAAATAATATAAAAATATCAACAAATAATTATAAATAACAACCATTCAGTCATTGAATAATAGTTCCATCCTTCGTGGTAGTAAACCAAATTCATTTAAAATTTCTTCAATTAATTCTAATTTATGATTTTTGACAAACTCTTTATGAACAGCTATCATGCATAAACCATTAAGTCGATTATCACCAATAGTATTTCTTGTCCAAGTTTTTACTCTACGCAGTGTACTAAAAGTTCTTTCTACTGAACAAGTAGTAACTGGTAGAGTTAATGCAATAGTTAGAGCAATTT
>NC_042494.1:3709936-3714181 GCF_005508785.2 Acyrthosiphon pisum
AAAATAATATTTATAACAAAGTTATATTTAGTATTTTACATACCTATTATAGCTGCATCCTGTCGAAAAATAATCAAATACTTTAGATAGATATCAATACGGGACAGTCAATGTTAAGGGGGCTGGAGCGTAGTCCATTCTAAGGAGTAAAAACTAGGCAATTTATATTACAGTGCATATGGGTCCATGTCAATGTGTTGGAAGTAAATGAACATTAATGTGTGTAATTCGTAATTGTGCACAATCCGAACTACACTATCCGTTCAAAAACTGGTTTCACATTATAGCCATTGTCATTAGACATGCTGCAATTCACCGAATTTATGACACCGCCGCAAGACAAAATAGCATTTGCATTCAACAATGTGGATATGGGTCAGTGACATAAAAATTATGACTCTATTTTTGAATAACATAATTGTTGGTTTATAAATTGTAATATTATCATGATTCATATTTGATATTAGGTAGGTACCTACCGTAACCCGTTAATTCATTAATTTAATTATTACAATTTATTTTTAATTTGTCATTAATATTTCTTCTTGTATTAAGCTCGGCAAAAGATGTTCCAAATAAAAAAGTTCCAGTTTAACTTTCATTTTATTTTCCCAGAATTCATCATCGCGTTGAATTTTTTCGTACATCAAACCTGAAAAAACAATATTATTTGTAGGTATTATTAATTTAATATTTTAATTATTTAAACAATATTGACCCCAATATTTTGGGGTCCATATACAAAAATAGCAATACATTTTCCCACTGATATGGAATTAACTGTGCTTGCGACACAGGATCCCCCAAAATCGTAGTGGTTGCCTATATGACACATCCTTCGGCGTTGTCGAATCTATGACAAGGACCTATGATATGTTTGAAGGTAGGCAACCATATACTTTTTCGGGGGGAAAAAATGTGTCGCGATTTTTAATCAAACTGTCCCGTATTCAGGCCTTTACGCCTTTATAAGTAGGGTTGTCGCGATCATTGTAATAACGATGAGGAATATCAAAACATCAACGTATTAAGTTCGGTGCCAATTTATGTGTTCTATTAGCAATTTGTATACAGTTATATATTATCGAAATGGGGTGATAAGTGATAATTTGTCGACGTATTTTATGCATATTGGAATTTTTTGTTTTTTATGTTTATACAAGTATTTCATATAATTTTTTTAAATTATATATAGGTAAACGGTAAAATATGTTCAAAAGTGTTTTATACGACTTCATATAATTTTCCAGAAGTTAAGCAGTGAAACTGGAGGGCCGAATTTGGACAATCTGTCAAATAATATTGTCATATATTCAGGTTTTAGATTCTGAACGGAGTGAAAGAATTGTATTGGTTTTACAATGATGTGTGATTTTTTTTGTCTGTTAGCAACATTTCGGATAGTAAGCATGCTTCGATTTTTGAGATCAGCATCTTTCAAAAGGTCAAAATTTAAAATTTCAAGTAGTTTTAGAAAGCGTCAAGAAAAACTACCAAGAAATTACGAAAAACCGCAGGAATGGGATTTTAACTTCTAACGATTTTTTTATCACCATAGCAACGAATAAAAAATAATAATATTTGAAATTATGATCCGACGGAATAATATTATGTTCCCGTGTAGTGATAACATATTAAATTAGAGTATTGGGACGTAAGTAACTACTTCAAAACTTCACAAAAAAAAAAAATGATTTTACTGACTCACATTTTTAGTAGTTAACCTATTTGTTAAAAATGAACAATTTATCGCAACTATATTATAACGGAGTTCGCTGATTTTTGTTTAATATGTACTATCGATATTATAGGACTACGCTAACCACTCAGAATCGTTTTTCGTACACAATGGTTTATCGTTGTATTCAAATATAACACATTTACACATCCATTACAACTACTGTACAGCAGAGCGGTACCCACTTGTCCACCTTTTTTAGTTTTTTTTCTATAAATGTCAATAATTTTTTCCATTGCGTCAAACGCTTGAAAATTAAATACAAGACTCCTCACACATTGTTATAATATTAGCTTAAAAATATTAAAAATACATAGACAAGATTTTTTTATAAGCTTTTCAAGTTCAAATTTTGACACAATTTGTAAAATTGAAAATGTACAAATTATTTTATTTTTAAAAATGTATAAAAATTGTTCAACTATATTATATAGATAAAAGTTTTATTATCTTTATCTAATTTAGATTTATTTATATACAATAATCTGTATCTTGTCTAGATGACATTTTCGTTATCTATTTTAAACACTGGACCCCTATAATTATACAGCATAGTGACTTCCACAATTTGTTTTAATAAAATTCCTATTTTTTGATAGGGTTATGTATTGGCTGACTGTTTAACTGTTTAAGTATTATAAATAGTATATTATAGTATAAAAAACAAGTACACTATTCTTCAATATATTACAAACAAACAGTGTTCATATTTTTTAACGTTTGAAATAAACGATTGATTGACACACAGCACTACTTATATACCTAGTAATAGTGGACTAGTGGAGCGTATTCGTTGAATAATAATTTTGTGTTGATTACATTGATTATATTATCCTTGTCTATGACGTTTATACACTTATTTACGTAAATTGAAACTATTGTTTCTGTTTTTCAATGAAATGTTTATAATACCTGAACTACAACTAAGTATTATATTATGTAGTTTTCTGAAATCAATTTAAATCTCATTATGAATCTTATATTATATTTTAATGTTTTATAAGTTTATAAGTTATAACATACCTACTAGCTGAATTATCCGGCTTCACCCGTCTACAGGTTTGAAAGAAATTGTAAGGTTAGAAACACCTATTTAATTTAACCGACTTTATATATATGTGTTAAATAATTATTTACATATTTTTTTTAATAGCATCGTTAACGTTGAGTTCGTAATTTACATGTAGGTTTTTTGTATTATATTTGAAAACACATTGTTTATTTCTAGAACGATATTTCGTTCATAACCTTGTTTTGACCGTAAATAACTGTAGAAGTAATTATTTGAAGTTTTATAAATAGTTATACACTTATTCTATATTAGATTCTGAGTGGAGCGATGAATGTAATTATTATTTACAATTATTATGTTTTTATCGTGTGTGTTTACAAATTTTGTTCTGAGTAACACGAAAAGTAGATAGTAAAAAAAATGCTTTAATTTTGAACTTTGGGGGTGACTTCTGATAGAAAACTTCACTTTTAAATAGTAAACATTGAATGCTCTGTACTTTTTAAAATGCCTATTTGGGAAAAGCAAAAAAAAAAATATTGACATGGCAATGTTTTGTTATTGCTATGTTTTTGTGATTGTTCAACTCCTTTTGGATATAACACGCTGTGGAAGCAATGTCTTTTTAAGTGTAAATTATATTATATTTTAATTTATAGCCATCCCGACCGGCGTTGTCCGTAAGATTCGCTTGTGATTATGCCAGCAATATATTATCAGGTAAGCAACTACTTGCGGTAGGTCTCGGACCTCGTGTGGTGCATACGTAAGTGTATAATTTAACTCTTAAGTATCAAAATATGCAAACAATTTGGTTCACTTGAACTGTAGTTTGAACTCTATACCTACATTCTGTAATAAAATACACAGGCTTAACGCATTAATAATAATAATTATTATTATTAAAACCAATAGCAACCATTTATAAACAAAAATTTCCATCGTAAATCCCAAAATCCCTGTTTGAGAGGACCTCCACGGGTTTGACCTCTTATTTACCTTTTTTCGTGACAAAATGTAACTTATCTTCTTACCCAAAGTCTAATTTATCTCTGTAACAAATTTCATCTCAATCGGATGAACGGCTTAGAATGCATAAAAGACATAGAAACAAAAATAGAAACATTATTTATGTTTTATAATATAATATAGCTATATATTATGTAGGTACCTACTCAAAAACTACTTAACTAATTTTGTGAAAATTTCAAATTATTGTTGGAGGTAATACGTTCGATTTATATCCACCACAGACGAATTGTCGATCTCGGTCAAATTAGTTCACAAATTTAGGTAGGTACACGGACGCAAATTTTCCCTTGAACTGAGGTACACCAAAGTCCAAAACCAAGATACACCTATTATAGCTGGTATAGCACTATATATTTCATATTTTTTGATTTTTTCCCGGACGAAGTCGGGTTATGCAGCTAAAAAATGAATGTTGGTTCATCTGAAGTTAATAGACTCAACAACTACTGGACCGTTTTCTATA
>NC_042494.1:3714528-3747029 GCF_005508785.2 Acyrthosiphon pisum
ATAGGTGCTTATATTATATTACTTACTGCATGTATGCCTAATGACTAAAAGAGTAATTTTGTAATTTAGGTATATTTTACTATCTAATAGGATTATGGAACGGCGTGTTATTTACTTCATGATTAATTAAAAACCATTCAACCAGGTCATTGTTATACACGCATTTATTAACCGTTTATTGACAACAAAAAACCGTTTACTTGTTAAGTGCTCATCAATATTTATATATTGTCATACTCAACATATAGTTGAGTGTGATTAAAATTAAAAATAAATACTTATGAATGTAATGTTCTATGATAATGAATGTTGACACTTTATGTATACTATAAATATACAATGATGGGATTTGTCGTGTTATTATAATATTGTAATTTATTTTTTTGTCTACCTATTATGAATCACTAATCCATTACTTTTTTCACCCAATAGGTAAGAATGTATATAATTAAATTTACATTTAAATTTTGACCTTTATGCGTTTTATGATGGGTATTTTAAATAAATTTATTTCCTGTTCGATATTATGAATACAGTTGAGTTGTGGTAAGTTCTACATTCAGTACTATATTCAGAAAGTGTCAGACGTTTGTTAACGGTTTTGCAACAAATTCAAAAACAGGTAATGTCACAATACATCCGTAACTAAATTGTTAAAAATATAAATAATATTTAAGCAAAATACTTAATAATTCTATATATTATTTTATTTCCATTCAAATAACGCAGACTATTTGTTTCTAGATAGTGAATTTTTATTACTTTAAAATGAAATATATTAAATGATAAATCTTTTTTAACAATATGGAACGATCAAATAACTTGGCAGTGGTGATTTTGAAGGAGTATGTGGGTGGTTAGGTTAGGTTAGATTAGGCAACCTAAAATTCTGGTTCGACTTTTTCAGAAATTCTCATTTTAAAATGTCAATGATTGTTTGTCGGTATTTTTATTAATTACTTAATTATTTTAGTTTTAAAAATGTTTTCATAAAACTATATAAGTGACATAAGTTTCCGAACCCTCTAAAAATAAACTACCATCGCTTCTGTAAGTTGATTAATTTAACACTTACCTTACACTTGACTTACCTAATCTATAATAGATATATATTTTCTGTATCTAATTATAGATTAATTTAGAATCATTTGTTTTAAAAATAAGACGTGTAATATGTGAACACCAAGCTATATAATTGTTTTGATATGTTAAACTTTTTGAAATATTTATTAAAATTTAAAACACTTTTCCTTGCGTGTTGAGTATGTATTTTATTGGTAAACAATTGACAATAAATTATAATATGCTAAGATATTATTTATATCATCAATTAAATCAACGTGTAATCATTTAGAAGGAATTTCACCTATATTTTGTGATTTTTAAATAAGTTTATTGGTTAGAAAGTATACAAGCCTACCACCTATACACACATTATGATAAGTAGGTATCCATATTTTGTGTTGCTATATTGTGCATAATCAGCCTTGTAAAGAATACTTTTATTTTGTATTCCGAATACATATTTGAATAAATGATAATTAAGGTATTCAGAATACGTATTCGAATAGTACTTAAAAAATATATTCAGAATACATATTAGAATACTTTTTTGCACAACTAGTTTTTGAATGGTGGGTAATTAACATTTACTAACTAATAATTAAAAATACATCGTAATTATAAGTTATTTATACATTTTGACTACATATGATTCGGCCATACGGAATACAACACATTGGTGTTTATAAAAATAATCATATCATGGGCCAATATTATATTTCGTTCAAAGAATAAAATTAATATTCATGATTTATACTATGTATTGTCACAAATTTAAAACTATTTTTCTGGATCGGAAAAAAGTATTTTTTTAATGGATAAAAAATACAAATAAAAGTATTCAGAATACGTATTTGAATACTTTTTAAAAAAAGTATTTAAAATAGTATTCGAATATAAAAAAAGTATTCAAATACTTTCATTTGAATACTTTACAAGACTGTGCATAATATACATATACACTAGGTAGTACCTACATAAGTTTTACCAATTTTTAGTTTTGTAGCCATTCTTAGCATAGATTTTAATTTTTGTTATTTAATTTAACTGATATATTTTACAATAATATTGTACCATAACGTATAACATTGATTTAAAAATATAAAACTTTTGTATTTTAATTTGATTACATGACATTTGAACGATTTGGACAAGGTACCATTAAAAGGAATATTATAAAGTTAGGTGCAGACAATTAATCATCATACTATAAATTATACTAATCAGTAACTATATAGTAATATAAGGTACTTATAAGTTATAACTAATAGGGCTAAATTTTATCTAAATCATATCAATTTAAAATATATCTCTGATATCTCTATTACCTATATAAAAAAGTATTGTGTTTTTATATTTTATATTTCAGTGAATATAATTTCTATGATTGTTTTTAGGTACTTAGTACCTATCTAAATATCTAAATAATTAATATTGATAGGTTTTTAAACAATAAAACAATCAATGTTTATGACTATTTCTACCACCACCCTGGCGTATAATTACATTAAAATTCGCGAATCTTACAATGAAAACACCAGAATTTAATTTTAGCACATGATTTGTATGGAAATTACATAGTTTGTTGGAATCGGCAGTATAAATTATCTAAACGTTTAATATAATATTATAAAATAAACGGAAACAATGAAATAATTAGTAAATTAATTAACCTTGAAATTGTACAATAGCAGACTAATACTGTGTGGAGCCAATGGAAACTATTATAAATATATAATTAATTTAATGCTAATATGTCGAATGGGTTAAAAAGGAGAAATAATTTAATTGTGGCTTTATGTTTCCGCTGCATTTATTATATCATATGCATAAACAATAAACATACTTTGAATACACATTTTAAATAATTCCATTCTGGAACAACATGATAAAAATTCATGATTTCAATGTGGATTCGATTTAATTTTAAACTTTTATCAATGTAATTGTAGTACCTATGTAAATGTAGATATATAAATACAATAAAAATGAAAAATATGTTCCAATTATTTATTTATAAATATTAGTACCCACAACGGCATGGGCTAGTTATGGCGATACAAAATATAGGTTACAAATAACGAAATAAACGATACAATAGTCCATTCAAATATTAAAAATTATTATGACTTTCATAAGCTTATAATTAATTGTTAATTGTATGTTTAATATTTATATTGAATTCAAATAAGTACTTTATCTGGTATATCTACAGTACGTAATTATTGTACTTACTGTGGCTATTCCATAATTAATAAATAAAATTAGTTTAAACATAAAATATAAATTTCTGATAGGTTCTCTAATTTCTTCGTATAATAAGGGTATCAATTGTATAGAATTAACTGATATTTCTCTACTAAATATATACCTATGTGAATTAGTTTGGATCCATAAGTGTTTCAAGGGGGTGATCGATTTTTTGAAACTATGAAGCCATTATAACATTAAATAGAAAGTTGTGATGACCCCTCATCAAAAAAAAAAAATAATAATAGTTTTTTAATTATTAATGATATGAGTGTCATTAATGGGTAGTCTCTCCTCAACATTTTCCAGACATAATTTATATTTTATATATTATAATTTTAATATATATATATGATTTTAGGCTGAATACAAACATTTTTTTCTGGAAGTATTGTCCTAGTAGAGGATTTTAATTTGGTATAGATATTTTCAACAATGTTAATTCAATTAATTAAAGACAAATGTTGTGTTTGAAATTCAATAAAATTTGTTGTATGACGTAATGACTTATATATTATTATTTATTATTTTTAATACTGCTATAAATGCTCTATAATTTTTTATGGAAAGTAAACTATTTATATATTTTTATTATAAGGCGGTGAATAATTAAAAAAACATGGCTGTACAAAAAGAAGAAGTCGTAATATCGGGTGTTGGAGGAGTATTTCCTGAATGCGATACGATGGAAGAGTTAAAATACTTATTATTTAACAAAACAAATGGAGTAACAATCGATTCAAGAAGATGGAAACCAAGTACACAATTTATTACTTTTCAGTTTTTTTCTATATTTTCGTTAATAATTTGTATTTATTTATTTATTTATTTATGATATTATGTTTAATAGATGAACTTGGCGCTATTTCTGGAACCGGAAAACTGAAAAATGTTAACAAATTTGATGCAACGTTCTTCAGTGCTCATCCTAAACTAGCCGAAGTAATGGATCCAATGACAAGAATCTTCATAGAACGTTCAATTGAAGCGGTTTTCGATGCCGGTTTAAGTCCAGGAGATTTACGTGGAACAAATACAGCTGTATTTTCTGGTTCAGCTATCAGTGAAACAGAAATGTTTACATTGGACTCCTCTAAAACTGCTGCTTTTTCAATGTTAGGACGGAGTAGAACAATGCAAGCAAATCGCGTTTCATACATCCTTAATTTAATAGGTATATTGAATAAAGACTAAAAATAATATTGTAACTGCACACAAATAACTTTAATACAGGCCCCAGTTTCACAATGGACGGAGGATGGATTTGTGGGTCAAATGCTTTAGAAAAGGCCAAACAAATGATTGAAAATGGTTTCATATCTTCTGCAATTGTTGGGGTTACAAATTTGGCTCTTAGACCAGAAATACAATTCCAATTCCAAGGATTGAATAGATTGAATCAAAGTTTCCAAACAAAATCATTCAGTTCTGATGGTAAATATTTTTAAAAAAAAATATAATAACTATATAATATTATAATCACACTGACTTTTTTTTTACCTATCAATAAAAATAAATATTTTTTTATATAATTATTAATTAGGAATACCTAGTAGGTATTACCTACCATTAGGGATAAAGGTACTTCTATAAATTCATTTATAGTAATTAACTACCTACCTACCTAATCAATAAAAACAAATATATAACTTATTAATACACACAAACCGTCTTACAAATATTGTGTTTAAAATTTTAAATATAATACGATAAACAGTTTTTTCATATTATTCTTAGCTGATGGCTATAACAGATCAGAAGCTTGTATTGTTATGTATCTTCAAAAAGCATCTGAAGCAAAACGCTCCTATGGAACGTTATTGAGTGTAAGATCAGTCCAGTTTGGAGACCACGAAGGGCATATAACTGAGCACAATGGAAATCACTTTAAGTCATTACTGTTGGATTCTTATAAGCAGGCAAACATCGATCCAGCTTCTGTAGAATACATTGAAGCTTACGGATCAGGGATAAAGGTAATATTTACCTGTGTTTGGAAAAACACTATATTATGATTAACCGATGATTAAAGTTTATAAAAATTACACTAATAAGTTAAAATTGGTCAATTTCAACAACAACACATTTACCTATTTAATTTGTCATTGGTAAAGGTTTAAAATGTATTGTGATGTATTATTGATATAGGAATAAAATTAATTTGACAATGAAAAAACTAGTTGGTGGAATTATTAATCATGCTCCGTGATTAAAAATAAAACTATTCTTCAAGATTAATTTTATTTAACTCTATTTTTATAAATTACCGTTTATATAATATATTCAAAATTATTATCATACAGTACATTGAACCATTCTATCATTCTAAGTATTCCAAAATTCAATGAATATAGGTATACACATTTTTAATGAATTTTAAATTATAGATGTTATTCTTAGAAGGTTAAATCATGGAGTTTAAATCATATTCGCAATGAATCGGTAGGAATATGTATTAATGTAATTTTGGGTTAATTTTATAGAGTGAAGATGCTATGGAATTAAATATTATGGAAAAAGTATTTTGTACAAAACGAAGAAATATTCCATTAAAAGTAGGTTCCGTAAAGAGTAATATTGGCCATTGCGAAGTGTCTGGTCTCTTTATGTCAATTATTAAAGCGATCATTATACTCGAAAGTGGCTATATACCACCCAATATAAATTACTCGGAACCAAATAAAAGTGTAGCAGCATTAAAAAATGGAAAAATTCAAGTGAGATTTTATAGCTGTTAGGTTCTTCATAATTTGTAATAATTAATATTTGATGAAAAATGTACGTTGATTAAAATAAATATTGTTCATCCATATAGGAACGTAAAATATATGAATGTTTATAATTTGATCATGCAGGTAATCACAGAAAAAACTCTTTTCAAAGGTGACATCATTGGAGTCAATTCTTTTGGTTTTTTAAATGCATTTAGTCATGTTATTCTAAAAAAGAATAGTAAAGTAAAAGAGATATTCAAAAACATAGACAGTAATGATTATATACCAAGGCTTATATTAGCATCTGGCCGGAATGAAGAAAATGCTAGAGCGACTGTAAAAAAGGTAAATCCATATTTGAATTCAATTTTGCTGTTTAAACTATACATAATTATTTTATTCAACTTAAATATAAGCTATATATTATTTTAATTATTCATACAATTAATTAGATCAAGTATCATGGAAATGATCCGGAATATTTAGCGTTGACCAATGACGTGTTTACTGGAAATATCAATGCTCATTTCTTCAGAACTTTTTCTATTTTCCCCAACATAGATGAATCACGGATAGATGAAGTTTGGGTAAATCACACTTACTAAATATTATTGCTGTGATTTAATTATACATTATTCAAAACACCATGTGTATGTGTAAGCACGTGCATATAAAGCGTGAAACTTCATTCGTAGTTTTTAGTGATATCTATGTTTTTCTGACGTTGTACCCTCGGTACAGAAGTTTCACTTCAATAAAATGAGATTAATATTTAACAGTAAAAATATAATATAAGAATAACATTTATAGAATGTTAATATGAAGAAACGCAAAATATGGTTTATTTTCTCCGGTATGGGATCACAATGGCAAGGAATGGGAACAGATCTTATGAAAATTCCAGTTTTTGATGATGCCATTAACAAATGTGATATTATACTAAAACCAAAAGGAGTTGATATCAAGAATATTTTGACCAGTCAAAATCCAAAACTTTTTGACAACATTCTCAATTCATTTGTCGGAATCGCTGCAGTTCAGGTCTGTATCTAGTTCGACGATTCAAATACATTTGGAAAAGAAGTATAAATATTCATATTTTTTAGATTGGATTAGTAGAAGTGTTGAGAGCATTAGACATTACTCCCGATGGGATCATAGGCCACTCGGTTGGAGAATTGGGATGTGCCTACGCAGATGGTTGTTTTACGGCTGAAGAAATGATATTAGCTGCTTACGCCCGAGGTCAAGCTACTCTAGAAACAGACGTCATTCCTGGCATGATGGCCGCCATTGGTAATATCCACAATATACCACCAGAGTATTTTGAGTTTATTTTTTATTTGAACTTTTTGTTTAGGACTGGGATATGACCAAATCAAAGACAAACTTCCCCATGACATTGACGTCGCTTGTCGTAATAGTGCCACTAGCTGCACAATATCTGGTCCTGTTGAAAGTATCAACGAGTTCGTGTCAAAACTAAAATCCGAAGGTGTCTTCGCAAAATCCGTCAACGTTGCTGGCATAGCGTTTCACAGTAGATATATTCAATCCGCTGGTCCGACTCTACTTAACTATTTAAAAGATGTTTGTTCAACAATTAAATTAATTATATTAATTTCATTCCAACTTTGTCTATACATTTTTTTTTATAGGTGATCAAAGTACCAAAGAAAAGGTCGTGTAAATGGCTTAGTAGTTCGTTGCCAGAAACTGAATGGGAGTCTGACCTCGCAAAATATTCTTCTCCAGAATATCATACAAACAATCTATTGAGTAGTGTGTTATTTGAGGACGTTCTAAAACACATACCTAGTGACGCCATAGTAATTGAAATTGCTCCTCACGGTCTTCTACAAGCAATTTTAAGAGAAGCATTACCTGAAACAGTGACCAATATACCACTAACAAAAAGGATGTTTGGTGATTCAATTCGATTTCTACTTACTGCTATTGGAAAGTAAGTCATGGATCGTTTTCTTTAAGATTTTTTTTGAGTTGCTTACACAATTTACATAATATATCTTTGTCGGGTCAACAATCTTACATTAAATATAATATTGTTAGGTTGGACAACGCGTTCTTAAATGCGCAGAAACAGGCGTACTGTATTATATAGTATTATTTTACTGGTATACCGTGTATTATTTTTTGTTTATTTTAGAATGTATACAAATGGCGTTAATCCGAAAATCAAATATATTTATCCAAAAGTTACATTTCCTGTTAGCCGAGGTACTCCTTGTATTCAAAGTTTGCCTTTTTGGGACCATAATGAGCAATGGACAACTGTTGTAACTAATTCACAAGTAATATTACGCATTCGATTCAAATTTGAATAATATTATTGTTTTATTTTATTTCTCTAAGACTATATTATTAGTATTGTTTTTTTTTTTAAATATTTATTTCATATATTTTACTTTAATATTAGATACATGGATTCTTTGGTGAAAGAACGACATCAATAATTATTAATGATAGTATTCATCTAATCAAGTACCAAATCCATGGTGTCCATATTATACCATTTGCTTATATGCTGGCAAGTAAATTGATTCCATACATATTTATATTTAGATATTCATTTTACTAATCCTTTGCTAGACCGTTTCATATAATTAAATTATGATTTGTTTAGATAAATGTTTGGGAAATGTTTGTTGAAATTAATTCTAAAACGTTTTCTGATGAGTCTGTTCAGTTCGATAATCTGTGTTTTAAAAATAATATCAAAGTTCATCCAAATAGTAAATATTGATACCAGCTAAAATATTTAATTTCAATGTCTAAGTTAACAACGTGATATCTTAATCTTACAGATACAGTTGAAGGTAATATAATGATTCAGTGGGGATCTGGTCATTTTGAATACAATTTAAACGATGAGGTCATTTTTTCTGGTCAAATAAGCTTCTTGAACAATGTACATTCAAATATAAATACAAAAAAAATTATGGAATTAGATGTAACATCTGATGAGTTCCAAGGGTGTGTACTGGAAGAAGAAATATATGCAGTTTTTGAAAACAACGGATTCAACCTAGGAGACGATTACAAAAATATAACCAAATTTGATATTTATAAAAATTATATCCAAGGAAATATAAAATGGAAAAATGATTGGATTTACTTTCTTGATGGCTTATTGAAATTTCCTATATTAGAACATTTAGGTACATGTCCAATAGAAACTCCGATTTCCGTTAGACAAATTAGTATAAACCCAACGATGTTCAAAACAAATAACGAAAAAGGTAATATCAGCACCGCACATAATGATTAAGCGTTTTTATTTACTAAAATGTAGCAATTATACTTTTGTTTTAAGATGTAAGTGTAAATTACAACACAGCAACTAAAGAAATAACATGTGATGGAATAAATATAACAGGTGTAAAAAACGGGCATTTAGTATTGCTGAAAACTAATTCTGCAGTAGTCCATTTACAAGAAGATATATTTATTCAATTCAACCTCTCACGATGCAAAGTAATGTTTCATTTAACTACTTATACAAATTTAAACATAAATAAAAAGTATGTATTAAGTTTATCTATTAAGCATATAATGTACTGACTACGTATCATATAAATGTGAATTATAAGATAATTTTAAAGCTATTTGTGAGTTAAATTATAAACAAGTATATTTATACTAAACATAGATTATGCAAATTTTACAGATATATTGTTCAGTATAATATATTATAAAAACAATAATAGATAAATACAACGGTCTGGGACCATAAAATAAAATTACGATTTCACTCCCAGTAAAAAGATTCATGTAGTGAATACCTACTTAATTTTTGTGATCACTAAGTAAATACTAATGAGCTGTGGTTTGTATATTAGCTTAACTGACTATAGAAAAATGCTATAGAAAAGAAATATTAGTAAAAAGTTTCAGTTCAATAACAACTTACAGCAACAACCTTCATAAGTAAATAAAATATTAATAATATTCAGTTAGCCTAGTTCAAAAATACATAATAATTAATAATATACGATATAAATATTATACGGAAATCATAATTACTTTGGAGCAAATCCCTCTAGTTAGAGCTGTTTCGTATAGAATTTAAATACCTAAAGTATTAATTCTAAGGCATTTAGTATCTACTTTACTTTAGCCTTTAGGTATTATTACTGTTATAATTTTAAAAGTCAAATCTCTCGTGCTTATAGTTAATATATAGAAAACTCGCACCTATAATTTTTTCAAACCAAAACTAATATAATTTAAAATAAATCGATACTAAATATAAGTATATAATTGAAAAAGATTAATAAATAATTATAAAAATAAACCTGTTGTAAGTTATTGTAGTACACAGAAAATACATTTTTTACTTTTAGAACATCGACCAATTCATCTACGACTCTATGGATATAATAACAGATAATTTCGATAAAACCTCTGAAAAACTAATTTTATGTACTCCGTACCATTTTGACGATCAGATATCTAAATTATGTACAAAAACAATCAAACAAATCTTTGAAAATCAACTATCAATGAATGTAAGTGCATTTATTTTTGTAAATATAATTTAAAAAAATATATTAACTAATAAAATCATAATAACATCTAACCATTAGAATGAGATATTAAACTGGCACGACGTTGAGAAACAACCAGAAAATGATGAATCTAGAAAATTAATCACAGTCACTAATGTTAATTACTTACAAGATACGATGAGAGCTTTAGTCAATATAAAATGTGGTTACATAATAGTGTGTTCAAAAAAAAAACTACAAGACCTCAAAGATTGGAAAATAATCACACAACAACGATTTGACAATAACAACTGTTTAGGATTGATGAAAAAGGTTAATCATATTATAATCATTTTTTCTCATTGAATAATTTCTATAATCATTATTATTTCTAGGTAATGACCGTAGGAAAAAATATAATATCTATAAAACCAACAAATGATTTATACGATTTGAGCATTTGGAGAGCATTAGAAACATATAATTCATCAAAAGACATGATCTATATAATTTCAAGGTCTGCGCCATTAGAAGGCATCACCACTTATGTTAAAGAAATGTTGCATAAGTATAAATCAAAGAAATTAAGGTAAATACCCTGAACAGAACTTAGGTACAATTGGTTCCAATATAAAAACACTTAAATATATTTATATATTTTTGTTAGATTCGTGTTTATTTTGGATTCAAACGCACCAGATTTTGACTCCCATCAGTCATTCTATACACATCAACTATCGAAAGATTTAGTAGTAAATATTTTTAAAAATGGTGGTTGGGGTTCTTATAAAAGAATTGTTCTTCAAGATTTAAAAGACAATATTAAAGTCAACAAAAATTTAGAATTTAAAAATGTCACTACAAAAACGTAAGTTAAATTTAAAAAAAAATGTTTTAATTGTACATTCAATTTTGTATGCTAATTTACATTATTTCAGTAAAAATAAATTGGCAGTAAAATATCTAGGTTTAAATTTCAAAGATTTAGTTGTTGAAGAAAGCACGGAAGTAATTATTTTATATTGAGAACTATATGTTTAAAATGTAATATATTATTTATTTTAATTAGAATGAATTTGGACTTTTGGAGTACTCGGGGTATGTTGATAACAAAACCATTATGGGAATCACTTCACTCAAAGAAATGTCATCTAAGATGATTTATGACCCGCTATTATCATGGCCTGTACCATCTACGTGGTCATTGGAAGAAGCGACTACTGTTCCTCTAACTTACGCTATGGTAGGTTATACTGATTATAGGTACACTTTAAATTGATTAACGACAAACCGACATTTTTTTTTCGGTGTTTCAGACCTATTATGTGTTCAATATCTTATGTAATCTCCAAAAGAATAATTCTATTTTAGTAACTTCGGGGTTGCACCCTATTGGTCAAGCTGCGATTGCGATAAGCTTAGGTATTAAGTGCGAGACATACGCTATTGTAGAATCGGACCATCAAGCAGAACAACTTTCTAGTATCTTCCCAGAGGTATTAAGTTATTAACCACAATGATGAGTGATGACTGACGGCAAACAAAGTTATTAAATTAATTTATATTTGATTAACAGCTATCGCGGTCAAAAATACTTATAAACACAAACGACAATTTCGATGTTCAACTAAAAATGATAACCAAGTCAAAGGGTATAGATATTATATTGAACTTTTTGAATGGTAATGCATTCCAAGCTGCATTTCGTGCATTAGCTTTTTTTGGAAATTTATTCCATTTCTCAAAATCAGATATGAAGAACCAAAGACATTTAGGTAGTCTTACAATAATATTAATATTGAAATAGATACAATACAATATAATATATTATTATATTTTAACCGTTAGGTTTACTTTATAATTAATAAAGTTTCTAAAAGCAAATGTTATGATTCGATAGGTACACGAATATTCTTGCGAAACACGTCGTTTTTCGCTGTCAGTTCAAACATGTTGTTAAATGAAAGTGATCACAACAAACAAATTGTACAGCAAGCACTTATGGATGGATTAAATAAAGGCATTGTTAAACCTATGCGTAGTCGTATCGTAACTTCGTCGTTTGGTGGTGGTAACATTTTTGACACAATGAGGTAAATAACCTAAATAAAGTCTAAGCTAACTATATAATATTTTTATTGATTCGTGTTTGATTTAGAACTAACGCTTCATCAGTAACGTCTGAAAAAGTGGTATTGTCATTAAACAATAGTATCAATAATGTTGAGAGTTCTAATTTAAAGGAAAAAATCGAATGTAATATTATGTATGAATGTCATCCTGATAAAATTTACCTAATAGTTGGTAAATATTTTTCTCCTGCATTAAATTCATTCAATCAATTCATCAAAATGTGTTTTAATTTGATATTGCAGGAAATAGAGGAGATTGGATAGACCTCGCCGAATGGTTGGTCGAACGAGGAGCTCAAAAAATTGTAATCGTGGTCAAAAGGTGTTTAATGTCATCGACTGTTTGTAGAAGGTTCGTAAATACTTTTAAGATTATTGTAATAATATATTATCGTTAAATGTATGATACTTTGCATGGTTATATTTTTCAAAATAGATTTGATAGACTCATCTCTCGAAACGTATCCATACAAATTGAATCAGATTTTAATTTAAAAACAAAAGAGGAATCACTTAATTGGTTAAATTATTTGACAAATTTTAAAGTTTTAGATGCAATTTTTATTGTCAACCAGGTACTATAAAATTATCTAATACACTTTAATAAGTGCGTAATGCGTATACATTTAGAATTTAATTGTTTATGAATATTTTTTTTTGCCATAGATTGATATTAATAAAATGAATAATCTTCGATATGCTTTTGAAAAACATATGAACCAAACACTAACGACTTCATTCGTATGTATATTAAGTAACGGAAGTTCTATTTGTGCTGAGCTCAAATCAATTGGTTTTAACGCTTTTAATATTTCTTGGGATGGAATGTCTTCGACACCGACAAATACAACCAAAATATTGCCTTCGTTGGATATTTTATTACAGAAATCATACGCAGCAGACTCTTCTTCATTCGTGTGCTCTGAACCCGGCTCTCTTAAATCCGAGTGTAATACAATTTTATTACCTATACTATACAAAAAAACGTGGATCAAAAGCCCGGATTAAAGATTGATTGGTCCCCAGAACACCAAATACATAGGCGAGCCCCATACTCGAACTTAAACTGACCTTACTGCGAAACTATTTTGATTACCTATTTTTTATGGTCGTTCATAATTTTACGATTGTCTTCTTTTAAGAATTAAAATTAAAATTAAATAAGTTCCTAATAATACTATTACCATGTGGCATGTAGGTATCTCATACTGTATAATACTTATTGCTATAAATTATTCGAACAAATATAAACTAAGTTACCAAAACGTCCAAAAACCACAATTATACTTCAAGTTAGACACTTGATATAAAATATTGTTAACTCGTGTGAGTAGGTCAAAAACAACTGATAACTTATATCAATTAATATTTGGATATGTTAATGTTATTAATTGTCCAGGAATATAAATCAATGTAAGTAGTACATACTACATATATAATAGTAATACGAGTATCATGTACCTACCTAATACACTGAACTACGTTGTTTACAAGTCCCATTATCACTAATTTATCAACCTGATCATATTTTAATCATATTCAATGTACTGTGAATTCATCATTAGTTATAACTTATGATTAATCGTTCATGATTTGAATATTATTATTTTATTAAGTATTTGAAATTTCTTTTCAATGTATGCATCAAAAAACATATTTTCTATAAAGAAGCCGGTCCTTAATGTCAATTGTCCCCGGGACCGAACACCCCCCCCCCCCCTGACCATTCTTAATTCGGGCTTGGTGGTGGAAATCAAATTTTTACTGAGATAAATGCATTTGAATCTCAAAATAAATATATAATATATTGTATTTTATACTATATTTGTATACATGCATATAAATTATTAAATTTATTTAATATTATTTTAGTAATATTAAATATAGTAATTTTATTTTAACAAAGGTATGTTTTTGGACTGGGTGTAACTTTTTTTTTAACTGATTTTCGTAACACTTTATTTATAATTAAACAAAAATCAATAAAAAAAAAATATTAAATTAATTTCCTAATAAAATGTAGGATGCTACAATAGATATTTCACACTGCACTATACCTAAAAACACATCTAAGATTCCTCAATTCTACTGGCAGAGAAAAAATATCTAGTAGCATGCTACTTATAATACGTACGACATTTTATTTTTTTCTATTATAACTAAATACATTGAAAATATAATGCAATATAAAATAGCAAGGTTCGATGTTATGATAATATTTAACCAATTTCGCAAACAATAACTTTACAAAATGTATAATGTGCTTTCCAACGCCCACTAGATTTAATTGTAACTTTATGAATTGTTTTAAATATTTTTGCAAACGTGGTGCTTTCAACAAACAAAACTTTTTAATAATTCTAGTAATTTTAATACATTTAATATCCTAGAATTCATTAATCACAGTAATATGTTCTAAGTATAGAATTAGGTATTATTAGGTACCTTTCTTTTAATTTATGTCTGTTCAATGAAAAGTACAAATTTTAATTTTAAATGTCAGATAAGGTAATAAAAAAAAAATAATAATTAGATCATGGTACCTATTGGATATTCAATTAAAGTAAATAAGTTACCAAAGTATTAATTATGCATAAATCATTTTAAATGTATTAATTATTTATTACTTAATTATTACTGTTTGATTAGTTTTCAAATACAGCTCCATAATATCTTTTTTTTTTTAGGCTATCAACAAATTAATAATATTATCACAAATATTTTACCCGAATCAAGTGATGAGTTACATTGTCTTAATGATACACAAACTCAAGAAACAGAATTTGTTGAAGTCTCGACAAGAAGTCCTAGATTATCACAACTGAAATCTGTAATGCCTGTGTTCTTAATACCGGGATTTAAACCAAAACTCATAAAAGCGTTTTATGAAAAATTGAGTTACCCAGTTTTTGAAGCTCAATTACCAGACGATATCGGCTCGATTGATGAAATATCACAGATTTTAGTAAATGTAAGGAGTGTAAACGCACTTACACTTTACACTAAATATAAGTAAATTAATTTATATTTAATTTGAACGCAGAAACTAAAAAAGATTACAAATCAAAAATATGTATCTCTAATTGGTGAAACTTGGGGCGGAACTGTTGCTCTTAAAATGGCTCAAATATTGGAAGCGGAAGGAACATTGACTACCGTAACATTATTAGAAGGCGATCCAGAAATATTGGTTGGATGTGCGAAACATTTTCTCTCTAATGGATATATTACCAAAAAACTTAACTCGATATATGGTACATTATCAAGTGAGGTAAATATAAAAATAAATATATTTATCATAATTTTACATCTAAAATATTTATATACTTTAAAGTAGTAAGTCTGATATTCTTAAATAATTTTTTGGGTATGAACATCATGTACATTTTATGTGCGTGAAAGAATTAATTTAGTAGAGAATAGAGATATCATATAATTACGTTAAACAGAATCTTTTATTTTTTTTGGAGTACAACCCCCTACCATCCTTGAATACGCCAATGACGTTAAACAATTATTTTATAAATACTAGCACTTTTGCAAACATTTTTAATTATTTATTTATTAGATTCATTGTTATGATTCTAAGTATGGTATGTTTCAATATTTAATTTACTTTTATTGAAAATTAGTTAAATACTAAAAGAAAATTGTTTTAATTGTTTATAATATAGTTATCTATACATACAATAAAAAAATACGATGAAGAATTTCAGTTGATAAACATATCTGCTTCTCAAAAACAATTTGAAAAAAACACTCAGAAAGCTTTAAATACTATTCGCTGTAGATTACAAGCATTACTAGAGACCAAGCCACTTACGAATAAAATACAATCAAAAGTTGTAATATTTAGATACGAAAAAACGTCTAAATTTTATAGTACCAACTTAAAAGATGTAAGTTTAATTGAGGGAATTTCCATTTATTTCCGGTTTTCCTGTGTTAAAATTAAGGGAAAACACGGTGAACCAATACTAATAATTTGTTTTGTTTATTTCACAGTATTGTATCAACCCGCCATTTGTAAATATAATTTCTGGAATGGATTATAAACACATGATGGTAGACGAGAAAATGATTGAAATGATTAATAATAACGTTGTTTATTCATATCCGATCGGAGTGGAATTGCCATTGTGCGATAAATACAAAAATGTCTACTTTTATATGCAAAAATACTTAAAAAATACGTAGATGAAAATCACAAAGATATAGTAGTTTGCTTTTCTGTTCTATATAAATGTTGAAATTGTTAATGGTAATTATATTTTGATTAAAGTCTTTCAAAACTCAAAATGTATTCGCTCATTTATTTTTGATACTAATAACAAGCTTGTAATTTTACTCATATTGAACAATGTTAAGGATATGTGATGATTTGCATTGGAGAGGGATACATTATTGTGTGACAATATTGTGGGTAGGACTTCGGAGTAGTTTTGAGGAGTGAGGACATTCGGGAAAATCTGATGTTTGGCCACCATTCGTTAGACCACTTTTTATTATCACGTAATACTGTTTAATTCACTTTAATCGTACACATTGAAAAGATATGACCAGTTTCCTTACAACCCCGATACCGAAAATGAAGTTTTAATAAATACCTACCTAGTTGTTTTACGTTACCAGCGAAGGAATAGGTATATTTACAATAACAGCTGATACTCATTATTATATATTGATAAATTATTATAAAATGTTCATAATACAGTACCTATGTTAACATAAAATAATATGTATCGTTACATTTATAATATCGAGCACAATGTACTCCTATATTGAAATGGTATATACTCATTAAACAAAAACAAATTTGAGTCTTCGTAGTTGATTGCTAAATTATTTTAAAAAATTTCCGATATTATTTCAAATATTGGGGGAAATACGTCGTATTAATCGAATAATAAATAATATATTAGAATTTCAGTCACTTTACGATTCATACAAGCCTGAAAAGTAAAATATATATAATTTTGATTTATAACTAACTCAAATATGTAAGTTATTATAAATAAAATAAAATACGATTTTAATAATTCAGGGGCAAGTAAATACCAATTTTAAACAATAGGTACTCTTTGAATAATTTAATTGTGTATGATACAAATAACACAATCTCCCAATTCTTCCGAGTATACACAAAACTATAAGATATCCAAATTCAACTTGTATACCTATAGCATCGTGTCCATTATTTGTCGTGTCTTGTTGTCGTCAATATAATACAATATATTTATAGCGTTTCTATCTTGGCTATTGTATATAATTCTACAGCTATTAATATAATAATATTTGAATAAATAATATTTTTATTTAGAATTGGATTTTTAATTTTTGTGGAACTTATTTTTTTCAAAAACAATGGTGATATCCTCTTCTGAGTTTTAATGACAGCATATTGTTATTTTATGCATAGGTATTAGGTACCTACACTGGCTACACTTTGCCTCATCACGTTTATTCATGATCGCCAAACATAATAATTTAGGTAGGTACATAACTGTTAACAAATTTGGTGGTTCAATCTTATAACTAATTTATGTAACTCAATTGTGGTTATAAAGTTAAAAATAGATGTTGGTTTGAACAAATATATTTATTGAAAATACAAATCTTTGGCCCGAGCATCGTCAGGTGGGATACCTAATACGTATAATATAATATTATATTATATATTATTACTTAACTCAGCAAGGTTAGGTTTGTGCAAGTTATGTTAACGCATGTAATATACTATGATAATTTTATTTTTATTTTGAACGATAACTTGGTAATAATTATAACAATAATTGTTTTAAATAATTCAAGTTATTAGTATTGTCAAACATTAAATATAATATGTTTGTTGAATGAATATTAAATAAAACAAAATGGTAGGTATTTGATTTTTATACAATATAATATTAATGGGAATAAATAACATATAAATAGGTACAGGCATTGCCTACTATACAAAATAGGATATTAATATTTATCTATTAACTGGTTTAACTAAAATTAATATCTCTGATTTGTTATACACATATATGATATAATATATTGGTAGTTTTCGTGAATGATTTGTAGAATATTATTTTATAATGGTTGAAAATCATATTATGTTGAGAGTAAAATGATAAAACATTTATAATAGAGAGGTATCATCTTAACTCTTAATTGTTCTAACTAAAAAATATTCATATAGGTATTAGTATTGGCCTATCAAATTTTTAATCAATGAGATATTCGTATTCATACATACAGTTCTATTAACGCAATCAATTTGAAGTATTTGAACACACTACTGATGACCCTTAATGCTAATACATTTAATAGGTTAAAGACAAGGATAATATATTATTATGTCAACGTGGCCCTATCATTTCCGTTACATTTATAATATCGAGCACATACTGTGAGTCTGTGAATCAATAAAGAAATAATACAACACATGAATATTAAATTACAATTAAATATTCAGCTTTGATTGAACTAATACCATTAAAGCAAAATGTTTAAACGGCCCTACTTACAACCACAATATAATTAGAAAAATTAATAAATTGTGGTACGATTACAACATGTTGCTCTGTTGCTAATAACTAATTAATAATACATAATATTTGGTCTGAAATAAAATACGAAGGTAAAAAATTACCTATACCAATATATTGTACAAAACAAATCGTGAATTGTATTTGGTTATTTTACATAAATCCCCATTGGATCTATACCAACAAATTAAAAACACACCCTCAATGATTTATGACCAACAAAAGGTTAATAATATTATTATTTTATATGTATGGTTTAATTTTTAGTTGTATTTTGACTCTATTTAATTTAACAAGGTACGCGCTAAACTCACTAACTACAGAGGACTTAGGTTACCTATACTTGTTCAGTTTTTATATTATAATTATTATATTTTATGTTTTAGTTTTATTCTCGTTAAGTTATAGATATTTTGTAAAATAACTATTAAGAAGTATTAATTTTCAAATGTATTATTTTAACTTCAATTTGATAATTTTTTTTTAAAATTCTATTAAATTAATATTTCTAAAAGTAATTTAACAGTTATTATAATTATAATAAATTAACAGCAATAAAAGATTTACAGTTAGATAGTTAAATGAAATACCTTCAAGTTATAGTGGAAATAAGTATATACAGAACATAATTTCATAGTTAATTACAAAAGATACAATACTTATAAAACTATCAACGAGCAAAAATTATTCTATTGCTAACTAAATTATTTATAATGATTATAGTTTTGAAAATAGCCAGTTATACACTATTTTTATTTTTTTCCTGTTAAATAATCCTGAGTGAATATCTTTCTTTGTGGTGATAGGAATTTGGATATAAAAGTTTGGTCCCAGATAATCGACAAAAGATGGTCCAACAGATTTTTTAGTATATTTTACAGGCAGATAATTATTATAAGCTTTATGTTCTCGAATATTAGTAAAACCGGAACGATTCTGGTTTAGCAACCTATCGATTTTCCAATTTTTTTATTCCAAAATGTGTGTTTTAGTGTGCTTTATAAGAATGTAAAATCGAAAACAAAACTTTCGGTGTAGGTGTGACAAAAAATTATACATGTTACGTACAGTTTTAATCAATAACATGTCTTTTAGTTTAACGAATTTATAAGTTATGGAGCGTAGCTTACCAACTAAATTGTTAATATGAGGATCCCGCCTTCAATTATTATCAAAATAATAATATATAATACCTAAATAGCGGATTTTCGATATTTCGAATTTTTTATTTATTTGCTACCTAGTTTGAGGTCCATATTTCATATAATTTATTACAGTTATAATGTATAAGAAGAGTAAAATCAGGGCTATTATATTTATTTATTGTAACCTTACATAATATACTTTTAATCATATAGGTATAGATAAAGAATTATTATTTTTGTATTATAATTTTCCATTGTGTTGATATCTATAATCAGCATTGATTTGTTTCATATTTTTTAGAACTAACTTAGAAGCATAGATTATTTTCACTAGACTCTATAGAGTAAAATCTGACACAATAACTTATACACCGTTAATAGTTTTCAATCTTTCGTATAGTAAAGTTTATTTATAAAGTTCATTTCTAAAAGAACGTAGGAAGTTATTGATTTTAGATGATAATTTTAACAAATAAAATCTTTTATACATCATAATGATAATATAATTTATGTACTAATTGATTCCATAGTAATTCAAACGGTAATACATAATAATTATTTTATTGTTTATTATAAAACGCCCCGATGTTTATGAGATATGCAATATTACAAGCACATCTGAGATTATTGTTTAGGTTATTGAACCATGATAGGTACCACGCGAGAGGCAACTATATTTCGTACAAAGTCAAGGGCGTACAGTCTTTTTAAATCATAGGTTTTGTACCATTTAAAACCCCACCCACACAATTGTAATTATTATTAATTTACAACAATTTGCATTTTATTTTTTTTGTCCATATAAAGTTATAACATAATATTTACGTTGCTACGATACTGTTGAATATTATAGGTAGATATTGATTAGACATTATTCTCCTTAAAGGAGACCCGACGCACCAGCGCTTCATATTCTTTACCAATATAAGTAGGTAAGTTGTTTTGTGTTTCTAAATGTTATGTAACAATTAATATACCTATCATTTCAAAATTGTGAGTTAAATAATTAACATATTCTATATTGTTTGAATCATACGTATTATTAAATAGTATATTATATTCTTTACTAAATTGTTCAGTAAACATAAATTATTAATTAATTGACACTTCCAAATCAATTATAATAGATAGTTAACAATACCTAAAACAATCATATAACACTCAAAATCAAATAAAACATTTGGAAGCGTCTGGAAATGTCGATATAATTATTGATGTATAAGTAATAAGTATAAATATTCATAATACAATACCTATAGATACATTTTTCATTATTAAATATTAAATTATACATCTGTGAATGATAACTCTTTATTTCGTTTATTTTTTTTTTCATACTAGAATGTAATCATTTTTCAACTCCAATATTTAGGTCATCTACTCAATGATATTTAAAATTCATAAACTATTGTTATTTATAGCGCAAATTACGAATATTATTTAATAGAGATTTAAATTCAAGATACACGAAGGTATTTAATAATTTATACTAAAAAATAGAAAAAATGTATTCATAAACTAAAAAATATTATCTAGATATTTAAAATTCCTTTTTTAGGATTTTTTCTTAAAATAGTTCACCATCATGGAGAAATCGTCAACCCCTAACCGTCAGCTCTCAATGTGTGATATGATTTCCGATGATTTATCTGGAATGAACAACCAAGACGTCCCAAAATCATGTGTCACTCATGACATCTGTGCAGATAAACCCAAACTGGCGAACAATTTTTGTACATTTCTTCAATGGCAGAAACACAACGAGGAACTACTAAGCCGATCAGTTCAAGGGCATCATCAATCAAATGTGTAAGATTTTACAATATAAGTATATTATTTTAAAACTATCTTATTATAATAATATAATAATATGTAATATACTATTAAATAAATATAAACCTAGGGTTGAGTATAATGTGCAGCGCGCAATAAACACATTATCCGGGTCTGCGGATAAAAGTATGTCAGATAGTACCAATAAAATTGCCGGTATGACTAGAAACATAGATAGATGGAAAGCACACATGTTCCAAGTTATAGAAAACATGCGAAACGAAATCGATTTACTAATTTTGAGTAAAACAAAAATTCAAAAAGCCCAAACGGCATTGCGTATTATATGCTCCATATCTACTGAGTGCTTAGAACGACGGTCGTTTAGATTGGAAACGGATCTCACTTTAGATCCTGGACAAGTGGAGCTTGTTAAAGTATTACTTTTAATCATAAATTACAGTTTAATTGAAATCTTAAATTCTATAATAATGTATAAATAGGAAAAAGAACTAATTACTGAAATCGGAAATTTATTTTGTCGCACATTGTCCCAGATAAAAGATCAATTAAACCGCAATAAAAATGTGAAGGTTCGACTCGAAAAAAATTGGAGTGATAAATATCAGTCATTTCAAATTGATACCATCAATTTAGGGCTGAATATTCAGACACCTATTATTATGTCACATGCAGATGTTATCAAAGATTCTGAAAAGTATGACCATCGCATTGTCACAAATAATTTTGAAATTTGTGCTCTTGATATTTAATATTCACATACATTATTATTTTTTATTACTATAGCACTTGTTTGTCAGTACCAGAATGGGAATCAATTACTAAAAGTTTATATGAAGAAGCTGAACAAGTTTTGAACGAATCAAGACAATTGAGATCCATAGTTGACGATGTACTCAAAAAAAGTGCAAATAGATTAAGAGATCAAGCTGACACAGTTGACATTGCTCTGGCGCGGTTCATATCCGATACACAACAAATTGGACAAGCAATAGAGAATGACTTGAAACAAGTAACTAAATAATTAATTGATTAATAAATTCCATTTTTAAATTGAAAAATACGTATATCATCTATATATGCAATTTTAACAATTTTTAATTCTCTAAAATAATGCGTATATAATTACGTTGGATTTAACTTTTGACCTTTAAATACCTAGGTGTGTGTATTAAAATATTGCTATCAATTAAATATCCATTGTCGTAACATGAAGCTAATATATAATTAGATATAAAAAATTACAAGCTGAAGTGATTACGCATTTACGCCTCTAATTAATTAAACTTGCAACTTGAGTTCAATGTCCCTACGCAATAATTTCGTATTTTATTCTCAAATACTATCAGCAAATCGCAATCTACTAATAATCAACTATTTATAATAGTCTTTAACATTTAAAGCAGTTCTCAACGCTTAAAGTGTAATAAAAGTATCTTACTTCATTTAGATAAAAGTGACATTTACGTTAGGTAACTAAAACACAATTTCGTTCCATTAATTTTTAAATTGCTTTTAACATGGATAATGTTTTTAATAAGTTGTTGGAGACTTGACATTTTAATCAATTTATTAGGATTTATAAACTATACCATTTACACACTACGTGTTAATATTATTTTATGGACTTGAAAATATTATAATTATATTTTATAATACAAATTTAATGATAATTTTTATATTTAATTTATGTTTAAGTTAGTTATTTCTTAATTAATGGTATATGTACATTATTCTTATTCAGTAATACATTCCAACTATAGGAAATGTGTCTACAATATCTATATTGTACCCGTAGTAACTTTTATAATTTTATACATTTTGTTTCATTGATTAAAAATAATCTAGGTGGTTCAACGGTTGGGCGATTCGGAAAATTTAATCGGAGATCTCATTCGCGTAATAATGAATTTAGAAAAAGCAAAACAAACTGCTGAAACAAGGTTACACAATCGGCTGAAACGTCCGGGGGATGAGAACGTCAAGGATAATGCACAACTAAGGTATTCTGCATCACCTCGACGCTCTACAACTATATACTATAATGAAAATCTTCCTTGTTTTCCTACGTGTTATACCAATAATTTATATTATATAATATAAATAAATAACAATATTTTCTTTTAGCCTTATTTCGGAAGTGAAAAACTTAAGCGATCAATTAAACACGCTCAATTATCAGTTGTATTGTGCCAGAACAGGACACGGGGGGTTGCAAGAGGCGCGTTCGTTACTCGAGGACGATTCTCGTATTAAAAGGAAAACGCTTTGGATCGATAGCATTAGATGTCAGAGGATACGAGCGCATTATCCTTCCGTAAACATATTACTTGGCCGATGAAGCAACGTGATTATTTTAAAATTAATAAAAATAATATAAATTATTTTGTTGTGACCCAACGAAGTACTAATAATATATCATGCTATTTATTAATACAATACTCGCCATAACTAACTATTAAATTATCATTTAACGATATAAACTCAAAATAATGTTGGCACTCAGCTAGACCACGTATTTATGCACACGCATTTGCAAGCAATACACACTTTTATTTATAAAATAAAATTAAACACTGTAGTGTTGTAATAATGTTGTATAAATTATTGATGTTTAGTATTATAATATTATCACCCGTATGGACAGTTATTTAAGTGTTACTTAAAATTAAACTAAGTGTCACCCACAGTCCCTTAAAATTGCGTTGCACAGTCATACTAATTGTGTTATGAAGTAGCTGTCACTTAAGGACTCTTTTAAATCTAAGTGTTGAATTAACTGCCCATAGTGGTCCCATTACTTTTGAGATCAGTCATTCTAATACATTTAAATATAAATAATATACACTAAAATATACACTTTATAGTTAATATAATAAACAAGATGTAAAGAAAATATTACCTAGGTACCTGGTACATAATATGATCAAGCGTGATTAGTATTTTCGGATTCTTAAGTTGATGTTGATGTACAATATTGGAGTATAAATAACAATATAATACAAGAAAATAAAAAAAAATCGACATTTCAAATGTCTATAAATAACTCAAAAAAGATCAAATTATTTTTAGAGTTCTATCAAATTTATACCAATATTTTTTGAAAATTTAAAAATCTATACGGTTATTCTTTTAGAATTACAATAAAAACACAAAATCGATTTCCTACCAGCAACCACTCACAAAGTTGGAGATGTAACCTCTATTTATTATCTGTTCCTAACATAGATATTATAGAGAATGGATAGACAATATGGCTATATATTAACAAAATAGAGGGTAGTGTGCCGGAATGGGGAAGAGAGAAAGACTGATTTTATCAATGCCTCTCATTCTAATAGCGGTCTTATCATAAATTATATTCTGTGATTAACAGAAGACCTCTATAACCTCAAAATATTTTCATGTTCGTTCCTCATAAATTTTCAAAAAAAACTAATAATAATCGATAATTTCACATGCCTATAAAAAGCTCAACATAAGTAAAAATATTTTTAAAATGTTATGGTGTATAGAAAATTCTAATATGAGCGTTTAGTGAAAATTGTTCCAGCTCTTTTGAAAACTACAGGCAATTTTTTTTTTAATTTCATCCTCCCGAATTCACCGCAACTAGATTCACTTACCCACAGGAAAAGATACTGAAGTGGAACATCGATGCATTTAACATTATTCTAACTACTAAATACTTATCGTGTACCTACCTACCCACAAAAAAAACACACACACACATATAAATGTAATATTTATCTTACCATTCAGAATTTAAAATCCAACAAATGTTTAAGTGTAAAAATTAACTTATTTCGCTCATAATCAGTATCATTATAATAATATTAATATTTAATATAATATGTAAATGTGTAGCTACTATTTGTTATCATAATTATGACTTATTATTATAATTTATTACACAACTTTACATTGTCGTTGGTCATTAGCAGGGCTAGAGACTTCCTAAAATATGCAATTAAAAAAAAAATCATAGTATTGGATAAAGCATTTTTATTTTAATATATTCTAATATGTACCTAATTCATACCAAAAAAATTTCGTTTTATTCATTTTCTTTTCTGTTTTGTTGATGAGTTTGAGGGAATCACGCGTGTGATGTAGTAGGTACCGATAAATAACAATGCGAGCGATCAGAAAAAAAAACAAACTTTATTTTATATAAATAATAATAATAATAATTATTTTATTTTATTATAAATAAAACCAGCATACTAATATCTCAGATCCAGGAGATCTATTTAAAATTAATTTTTTTTTATACTAAAAATAAACTTTACACTATAACTTTTTACAACTAAAAATTTTAAATATAAACTCGTATTGCTACGAAACAAATTTCTATATTACTTAGGTATGTTTTTAATGATTATAGAAAAACTTGCAAACTCCTTGAAGTCCCTAGCCCTAGTCATTATAGTCTTCTTAGTAGCCCATTTTCTAAATAATTAGTGACGACATGTGAGGCATAAAATTGAGCAGTTCCAATGATTCAATACTGCAGATGGATATAGGAATTTTAACTGTATAGGTTCATACTGTCAGTATGATACTGGAAAATATGTAATTTCTGCATGTCCTTCGGGTGTCGTTGTTTCAACTTGTTTGAATAAACGCGTATAACGCTGCGGAAAATAATAAATAACAAGTGCCGTTGGAACGTGGAATTCCAGCATGCGTATTTATAACGCTGATCGTCATCTGCTGCTGCCTGCAGCAGGCGTGTGTGTGCATATCGATATTATACACGTGCATACAGGTATTTTCACCATATTTCGTATAATAATAATATGAAATGATGATATGATAATATCATGTTATTATTATTATATTAATTTTCCCGTGAATTCGATACCCGTCGCCCGACTGATATTCGACCGTATTTGGGCTCGCGAAACCGGCAGAGAGTTGAAAAAAAAATCTTTATATATTTTTTTTCGTAAGTAAACGCGACGCACGTGCAGTCGTGAACCTTGTCTTCATTTGCATTACGCTATACGGGAACGGCTGTGGCGGCAACCTTCAACTTGGACCGCGAATACCTTACGCCGCCGCACGGCCACACGGGTGACATCACTCGGCCGATTGTATTATTATTATTTTTATCATTTCACGTCGGGGGAGGCCTTTCACCTGTTGTACGCATTAGCATATTATTATTAATACCTACACTATTTTTATACAACGTTTTGCCGGCGTATTGGCAACGGGAATTATAGCCTAAAGGTAATAATAATATCGGTTTCACACGCACCCACCCATATATAGGTAATACACTAATACGATATACGAGCACGACCGTAATACATATTTTGCATATCTATAATATCTATATGACCACAACGGGACCGCTTGTCCAATCGCAATGTTTACAGAGAAACTGGGTGACGAAAAAAAATATATAATATAAGCCAAACACGCCCATCGTAAATCGTATCCTAAAGCGGAGCTACTTTGATTTTATTTTTATTTTTTTCGTGGGCCGAAATCTGCAAACAATGGTTTCGGAAACAAAACTGACTAACCGAATATTTCCGACACGACATAATAATTTAACATTCGGGTATTTAAATGTAACATACTTTGTAGGTATAATATACAATATTGTAATGTACAGGTCGTACCTATATAGGTAATATATATAGTTATTGATCAGTTATACACTCTCGCGATTCCTACGACGTCTGTGCGGAGAATGCGGAAATCGGGTATTTGGGTAGTAACCTACTTAAAAATGCAATGACTGTTGTACCTGTGTAATAATAAATTATAATAATATTTACATGTGCATATCCATGAAACGTCTTTGTTTACGATGTCTTCAGTAGACGTTAGACTCGAAATGTGATAATGTCCATTTATGAGTTTGGCCAGCGATATTCTGAATTTGTTCAGAAATCACAATATGTATATACCTACTATAGCACCGGCTTCGCCGTTTTTCCATATATAGGTAATATAACGGAGGAAAACAAATCTACACACTTATAGGTATACCAATATTCGATTAGGTAGTCAAATAATACACGTTTATAGTATAAAGTCGGTAAGATTAGAACACGTCCTGGTTCAGGTTACATAATATAAAAATTCTAAGTCATTGTGATCATCGTAAAAGTAACATTCTACAACAGCATCGAAATGCCTATAATATAAAATAAATACCAATGCAATATTTCTTTACGTTCTTATTTATTAAGAACATTGGGGTATAAACTTATGTTAGTTTTGATATTATAATATTATGAAGTTGCATACTACATCTACCAGTTCCATTAGCAGGGGGGCCTTGGGGGCACACGTCCACCGGAAATCTTTTTTTTTAAATCAATGGTTATTTAATTTATAATAACTAATATTAACATTGTAATAACTAATAACATTATCAGGTACGCAACTATGGTAAATATAATATAAATAATATTTATAGAATTATATCTACATAATATAGATAATATTTTCACGCCAGTTGTTGTCTTAGTAAATTTAAAAAATGAAGTTGAGTTGTATCAATTTTTAATTTATATTACATAGTTATACGTGTGTTTTATTCTAAAAATAAATAATGATACAATTATCGCCCCCCCCCAAAAAAAAAAAAATACATTTTTGGCTATAGTACTGACATATTATAAAAAATGCACAACTCAAGCGAGATGAAAAAAAAAAGTCTAACTATTTTCGGTTGTTTTATAGAACATAATGAAACATATTCCTATTGAAACATGACACTATGCATAATATTGTATAAAGCGTATAATAACGGTTTAATGAAAAATTATAATGATCCAAATTACTATATAAATAAAATTTCATTTAAGTTTTTGATTTAGTGACATCTGAGTTACAGTCGTTAGCCGTTACAGATATATAGCACATTAATTTATAAGTTATAACATTTAATTTTATAAAATATAATACACAAATATTATATCTATACATATATAGGCACGGTGGGATACATTTGTGTTAAGTGCTCAGGTAGGATTATGTATAATGTATATACTTTAAATGATTAAAAAGAATAAAATGTTAAACTTCTCAGATTACATACCCACCCAATTACAGTACCACCTATACAGGTATAATAAATTAATAATACACTTGCTAATAGGTCAACCATTTCGCCTTTTGTTAATTAAATAAATAATATAACATATTATGATTAATAATATATTATAATATTCATAACTTTACCGTTACGTTGGTTTTATTTTTAATTTCAAATAAAACATACGTATCTCAATCCTTCGTCCGTCTGTGTATTTAGCCCTAAAAACAAAATGGAACCAGTTTGTGAATCACGCTGTAACAATTGAGTGACCTGCCAGCATACTCTTTCGTCGTATCTGTCGAACCCGTTCAAGGTATTTATTAGGTATTCGTATTTTGTACCTAATGTCATCATCAGTAACATAATATTGTGGCAAATATGTTGGATTCTCCAACGTTTTCAGTGATACGGATTTTATTTAGGTACATATATGTAGATGAACGCGGATTCAACCAGTTTTAAATAATTAATTCTAATGGGCTTTCTCTTGCTAGCTGTCACATAAACAAACTTAATTACAACAGCGTTAGTGACTCTAATGGTTATTTTGGCGCCGAATTTTTATAATCGGCTATTAGTTATCAATTTTATTATACCGATATTAAATTATTTATTATATTTACATATTTTGTTGCTACCGGAAAGTAATTATTTAACTGTTCAATTTCATAAGATTGAATACGTAAACCACGTTCTTTAACTAATAATAAGTCATGCGGTTCATAATATTGTTCGACAACCTGTCATATTATTTTAAGAATATGCAATTCTTTAAAGATTTTAACTTATTATGTATACCTATTTGGGTATTTAAATAAATATCATTGACGTAGCGTGAAATGCAATGGCCCTACCCTAAATCCTAGGCCGGAGTAGGCCCGGTGTATGAGGCCATTCTCTAAAAAAAAAATAAAATCATTATCATATACCTATATGCAAATACTGAATTAATTAATTTATGTTTATATCAGTAAAAAATTTAGTAACTCTATAACAGACGAGTGACCTGTTTACCACAGAAATTAAATTAGAATAGAAACATAAATTATTAATAGCGATTCTAAGAGTTAATAGTAATTATATAGTATATTGTATACATGTATATTAATAAACTAATTGCATATATTTGTAAGAACAAATACATATTAATATAATATATCTAATATTATTTATTCACTGAAAATTAATTTTTTGAGCCGTCATTTGAGCGAACTTGACAATGACTTCACCCAAATTCAATTGCCGGTTATTTTCAATGGAAATAATTGAAAAAAACCACTCGGACGTTCCTATGCCGTTGTACTCCGTAAAAGTTTTTATTATTTGAAGTGTTGAGAACGATCGCTCTGCTGCTGCAACTGCAACTGTAATGGGTAACATCAAGTAAAACCATACAACATTTTTTATATCTTCAGTTATAAATGTTGATGTTATACCATAATGTTTGAAAGATTTTAGCTTATGTAAAAAACTCCAAAAAATTCCTCTTTTCATTTTCAATTCATATGTTCATGACGTTTGCAGTAGTCCTGGGGCTTTGTTAAGATCGATATCACTCTATTGTAACGATTTTAAGACACAATCTAATTTTATCAGTAGGTATAGCCACAGAACAATAATATAATACGTACAAATGCCAACGTAGATACAACGTTAAAACTTTCAAAACATTTTGAAATTTGTTTGCTTCTAAAATGTTGTCTTTATTTTTAGATGATAATATATTGCTTATGCGAACAATTTTTAAAATATTTTAAATCCATATTGAATTATATGATATAATATTAATATAGTAATAGCATATTCTTAGAATTATGTGTTGCAATTACCACGTACAACTGCACAAGCTATAGTAATTTAATTTAAAAAAACCCGCCTGTTTGAAAAACTAATGATGCATGTATAAGTACATTTTTTTGTATTTTAAATCAAATTACTTTCAACATAAATATAAATCAAGTTAAAAAAAATGGTTTAGTGTTTTTGTAATAATATAATGATTAATGATAAAAGTACTGTGTCCCATTCCCACAAATTAGACATACCTTGACGGACTAGTAGCCCCGGCTTAAATACACCACTGGTTTGTTATGTTTATAATTAAACATTATATCAAGCAAAATTAATATAATATTATTAACTGGATGATTATTAATTAATAATTTAATTGTGTACATATTTTCTGATCTTTTTTTGCCCCTTGATTCTTTTTCATTAACTCTTTTCTTAAAGCATTTTTACTGAAACAGTAAAAAATAATTATGAAAATTTTTATATTAGATATGGGAACGATTTCAATGTAAATAAACAAGTTACTGATCATTCTAAAAAAATTATTTATATAAATAAAACTCTAATTTATAAATCAATTACATGCTTTTCACTAGTAACAAAAATACAATTTTTTTTTGTGTAATAATACCTAAATAAATTAAATAATAATTTATGAAAATTGTATACTTATTAAAAATAACTCAAGTCTTTATAATTTATAAGCTGACATGGGGACAACAATTATGATTTATGAATAATAAATAATTAAATAGGTACCTACCTATTTCTCCATGCACTATTATTTATTATAAAAAGAGTTTTAAAAGAGTCCATGATGTTTCATGCAATTTTGTATGGTGGTAATTTATGTGACACTTTAGAATTTATTCATTATTATAGTTACATATAAATTTCTGAATTAGTATAATTTATTAAAATTTCAATAGTTTTTTCGTAAAAATTGCTAAATTTGGATTCCAAATATTGCTGTATCAAATTAATGTTCCCGCATAAATAACGCACATTAAAACTTAAGTACCTACCTACGTACCTACAAAGCTTATTACATACAATTTTGTATAAAGGGTAAATGTTTTTTCATCATAAACTTGTTTCGTGTTTTAAAAACGTAAATATTTTAGAGACGGACTTTAATTTAATTTTTTCAAAACTAAAAATTGGTTATTAAAAATTGAAGAGATTTCAGAGACTACATACACACGTATAATTGTTATATGCTGCACCGGTCTGGGTAAATGCGTTGGTATTATAAATGAATGTTAATATTATTATAAAAACAGCAAAGGACAATATTGTCATCGCCCATCAGGGTATAGTAATGGTATATAGAACGGTATCCACACGAGCAACAATGGTAGTATAGCCAGTGTTGGGTAAATTACTTTTAAAAAGTAATGAAATTACGTTACTCATTACTTCACATATTTTTATTTAAATTACATTTGCGTTACCTAAAATTATTTTTATCACGTTACGTTACTTTTTCATAAATAAAGTAGT